>NC_091625.1:93251772-93554802 GCF_027580195.1 Bos mutus | reverse complement strand
CCCACCAGCTTGTCCTGTTCCCCACCAGCTTGTCCTCTCCCCCCCAGCTTGTCCTCTCCCCCGCAGCTTGTCCTCTCCCCTGCCAGCTTCTCCTTTCCTCCACCAGCTCCTCCTCCTCTCCCCCGCCAGCTTCTCCTCCTCCCCCCCACCAGCTTCTCCTCTTTTTCCCGTTTCTCCTCTCCCCCACAGCTTCTCCTCCTCCCCGCCCCCAACTTCTCCTCTCCCCACCAGCTTGTCCTCTTCCCCCCAGCTTCTCTCCCCCGCAGCTTGTCCTCTCCCCCGCCAGCTTCTCCTTTCCTCCACCAGCTTCTCCTCCACTCCCCCACCAGCTTCTCCTCTTTCTCCCCAGTTTCTCCTCTCCCCCACAGCTTTTCCTCCTCCCCCCACCCCCAACTTCTCCTCTCCCCCGTTCTCCTCCTCCCCACAGCTCCTCCTCTCCCCCACAGCTCCTCCTCTCCCCCACCAGCTTCTCCTCTCCCCCCCCAGCTTCCCTGCTGCCCCTCAGCTTCCCCCTCTCCTCCCCCATCTTCCGCTCTTCCCATAAGCTTCTCCTCTCCCCCGACCAGCTTCTCCTCTCCTCCCCCCCTGCTTCTCCTCTCCTCCCCCCAGCTTCTCCTCTCCCCAGCTTCCCCTCTCCACCCCCAGCTTCCCCTCCCCACTCCCCAGCTTCCCCTCTCCCACTCCCCCAGCTTCCCCTCCCCCCACCCCCAGCTTCTCCTCTCCCCGCCCCAGCTTCTGCTCTTCCTCCCCAGCTTCTCCGTTCAGTGCTCTCCTTCTGAGTCCCAAGCCCGGCCCTCACGTGTCCCCAGTCAGCACACTCCCCCGGGATCCACTCGACCCCCTCTATGCACATGACACCCAGATCTTCATCCCAGCCTCTGTGTGGGCGCTGGATTCCATGTGCTGCTAAGTCGCTTCAGTCGTGTCCGACTCTGTGCAACCCCATAGATGGCGGCCCACCAGGTTCCCCCATCCCTGGGATTCTCCAGGCAAGAACACTGGAGTGGGTTGCCATTTCCTTCTCCAATGCATGAAAGGGAAAAGTGAAAGTGAAGTCGCTCAGTCATGTCCGACTCTTCTCGACCCCGTGGGTCTGCAGCCTACCAGGCTCCTCCGTCCATGGGATTTTCCAGGCAAGAGTACTGGAGTGGGGTGCCATTGCCTTCTCCGGATTCCGTGTGCAACTGCCCACTAACAACTAGCTACCCCGGGACATTCCGTGAGCACCACAAGGTCAAGAAGCCCGTGCGTTCGTTTCCTGTAGCTGCTCTCACCAGCCCTCAGCATTGCTCGATGGAATACTGCAAAAAACTGCTAAGCTGAGCTTTAATTTCACCAAGTCCTTCATACCCAGCTTGAGCTCTAATTTCACTGAATCCTTCATACCCAGCTTTCTCAGGGGGATGCAGGGCTCTGGAGGTCCTGTACTCACCTCTCTAGTCTCATCCTTGGCACCCCCACCCCCTCCTCCTTCACATCTCTTCAAAACTTGCCACTGAACCATTTTGGATTTCTTTTAGATCCCAGAATGCCCAGGCATCTTTCCTAACTTTATGATACGTCGAGCCATTTACTTGGGAAAGAACACTTTCTCCTTTTCTTAGCCTTATTCCAACTCAGGCAGCCTCCTACAGGAAGCCTTCTCAGGTTGGTCCTGCCAAGAGAGCTGGGTTCCTCCCCTGTATCCTCTGCTTATGAATGCAACACACATCACGCTGAATGGTTCTTACTTGCTGACTTGTGGCTCCCTTTAGGCATGTGATGGGATGAAAAAGTGCTATGATTAATAAGTGCCTATTGTATGCAAAGGGCTTCCCTGGTGGCTCGTGGTTAAGAATCCACTTGCCAATGCGGGGGACGTGGGTTTGATCCACAGGTTGAGAAGATGCCCTGGAGTAGGAAATGGCCTCCCACTCCAGTATTCTTGCCTGGGAAATCCCATGGACAGAGGAGCCTGGTGGGCTACAGTCCACGGGGGCACACAGGGTGGGATGTGAGTGAACGACTAAACGACAGCAGCAGTGCATGCAAGATGGCAGGTTCAGGCCCCCCTGCATTCCGCTGAAGGGATCGGCAGAGGCACGGAAGTGGGCGAATCCGGACTGGGTGGTGGGAGCGCACAAGGAACGCTGCTCCTGAGAAGACCCTGCTGGGCTGAGGCCTACGTGACTGGCTGCTCCCTGTGGCAGGTACTGGTGCTGGGTCATGCCCACCTCTGTGCCCTTGCAGGGTGGAAGGGTCAAAAGCCCTCTGTCCTGGAGGTGAGGAGGGCCAGAGGGCATCGGGGGCGCATTGGCAGGCGAGCTGGGAAGGCAGGCCTCTCCCGGGGATGGTGAGAGCCATGGGAAATGCCACAAAAGCACCCTTTCCTGTGTGGAGAGCAGTTCTCACCTCCACCTCCATAAAGGAAGGCAGGCGGGAGGCTTTGAGGAGAGTGTTCTCCAAAAACCTTTCAGTTCCCTGAGTGTGAGAACTGAAACACGATTTCCAGGCGCTGAGGAATCGCACCATTTAACACTGGCCCTTACAGACGATTCTGGGTGGGAGATGCCGGTTTGTATGGGGATGTAATTGCCCAGCACTCGAGCCCACAAACTAATATGAATTTAATTTCTGAAAACAAGGTCCACCAAGATGAAATTCCACTAATTAGCAAAACCCTTCTTTTTCCAGATGCATTCCAATCTATTACCCATGGAAGCAGACATTAGACATAAATGTGGGGAGAGGGGATTGCATGTCAGGAGTTGGCTGAGAGAGGCCATCACTCCAGGCTCCCCTTTGGAACTGAAACTCATCTCGATAAATCACCATGGCTCTTCGCCATCAGGAGTTTTCTCCCTTCAGATCTTATGGCCAAGAGAAGTACGGGCCATATGTTCACACCATTTGGTGAAAAATACACTGAACCAACAAAACAAGCATTGCACTTATGGGGAAATTTTTTATCAAGCTTCAAGTGTATTCATCCTAAATGTGCAGAAGATGTCATGTCATTTTTCTTCCCCATGGGAACAAATAACTGCTTGTATTAAACCAGCATTTTTAAAGCAATGATCTAAATATAAGCAACCGGTGTCCTCCTCACATGTCCCTTTTTATCCCTCTTTTGGGTGACTGAAAAGTGAAACTGGAAAGAAAAAATATTACAGAATTAAAACCCTCAATATTATATGGCTGGGGCACCAAAAAAGTTATTAATTGGTGGTAAACTCCAATAGCCCCCGAGTCAACCTAAGACTTGCCAATTCGTTCTGGACAGGCCCATTCCCTAGATGATTTCAATTTAAAGGCTACCTGGGATTTCAGTTCAGTTCAATTCAGTTGCTCAGTTGTGTCCGACTCTTTGCGATCCCATGAATTGCAGCACGCCAGGCCTCCCTGTCCATCACCAACTCCCAGAGTTCACTCAGACTCATGTCCATCGAGTCAGTGATGCCATCCAGCCATCTCATCCTCTGTTGTCCCCTTCTCCTCCTGCCCCCAATCCCTCCCAGCATCAGAGTCTTTTCCAATGAGTCAACTCTTCGCATAAGGTGGCCAAAGTACGGGAGTTTCAGCTTTAGCATCATTCCTTCCAAAGAAATCCCAGGGCTGATCTGATCTCCTTCAGAATGGACTGGTTGGATCTCCTTGCAGTCCAAGGGACTCTCAAGAGTCTTCTTTAGAATCCTAATTTCTCATCATCTATGAAAGCCCTTGGGTCCAACAATACTTTTTTAGAAAATTTACTTTCTATTCCAAGTCTTAGGGTATATTTGAAAACCTAACTTGGGCATCTGGAGCATCTTGTGTCCAGAAGGGATATAATAATGATTTTCTCACAGGCGTTCACACAACCCTTGGATGTAGAAGGGAGACCCCAGGCAGGTGTGGGGGGCTGAGACCTGTAACTTGGGCTGCTTATAACACTGAGTGGGTGATAATTTTATTTGTATCTCAACACAAAACATGCAGATGAAGCTCTTGAGGACTGTGAAGATGACAACAGTAAAGTGAGACTATCAGAAGGACCTGTTGTACAAGGACAGAGCATTGCCCAACGTTCCTGATTTTGATTTAGTTTGGACTGTGTTCCCTTTAGCAGAGGCAAAGATGCTAAGTGAGCATATGCCATTATGTCTTGTCCTGATACTTTGCAAGACACTCCCACCTTGCCCCCTCTCCCTCCTTCAGTCTATGGCTAATATCCTTCATGGCTTCTGTTTTAAAAGTCCCCTTCTTTAGATTTTGCATAAAGCTGAAGACATTCCTAAGACAAATATACATTCTTGGAAAGGGGTGGTCTCAGTTTGTTTCCAACTACTTTGTGTGTCAGCCTGTGATTCTGTTTTTGGAGAACGGATGTTATAATGTTCTATACTAAGGCTTCTATAAAGAACAACTAATAGCTGTGAAATTCTTTCAAGTGTAAAAAACATCCAAACGTAATCACTACTTACCAGGAAGCAGTGTTATACCCGCTGCTGGTTCAGGCCTAGAGGAATTGCTTTCGTTTGAGCAAGGATATCTTCAAGGGACTGAATCCAAGTTTAGGTTCCGTGAGTCTTTTGGAAAATCTAGTTTGTCCAACGTACAGATCCAGGCCCAGCTAAATACCAAATTTCCGCAGAAGATCAAAGCGCAGGCTTTATTTATTTACCTGACCTTAAGCTTACATGGAAATGAAGAACATCCTGAATTCCACTTCTATAGCTCACAGAAGTATGGCCCATTTCCAGCTAAGTGTGAAGACTGCAGTCCCTTTTCTCTTAGGGAAGCTCTCTGCTGTGTGCATCAGATGAATAGCAAAGAAAACACTGTGATCAGCCCCCCTGTGGTATCTGACCCCTAAAATGTTATAAGCCACTTTCCCCCTCCCAGGACAGGACAGGGCAAGTTTACTGCACAACTGCACTGTGCTCCAGAGATATACACGTCTGCCCCTAGGCTTGCAGAATGAAAGGCGAGGACTCCTACCACCTCTGGATGTCCAACAGCTAAAACGAACACTCAGTAGAAGAGTTATGCCATCACCCTTGGCACTAAACAGCCAATCAATAGACTGAGTCTTTATGGCTTTTACAAGAAATCCCCAAATGATAAAAGCCACACAAACTATGTAACTATGAAAATGGGAAGATGCTCTCTTAGGCCAGATTTTTAAATTACGTGAAGTACACTTTAGGGCACTCACCAAAGGGAAAGCGTATGCAATACACAGTGATCACTTAGGTTATAAGACTTCTATACAGTTATCCAATTTAATGCTCACCAGTCCTCGGGTAGGTGTTACACTGAATTACAGGTGATGAATTGAGATTCAAAGAATTTAAGCAGCTCGTTCACTGAAGGTTGTAGAGACAGCAAGAGAAGATTCTGTGACATCTCCTTCAAGGATATCTCAATTTCAGTGGAAGAAATAAGAATACACTGAGGATAAGCAAGGCACATGGGCGTTTTAGAAGCTAGGCACGCTCCTCAGCTAATGCCATTATTTTCCCAAGCTTCGGCAGCATGTTTATATGGATTTTAAAAAACTTCCAAGGTTGATTAAGTCAGGAAATGCTTGGGATAAAAAGGTTTCTTTTTCTGTAGGATTTCTCAGACTCTCTAAAGTGATACTGTGGATTATAGATGCCCAAGAGGAGAATATGTAAGGAGTGGGTTTTGTTTTGAGATCACTTCTGTTCTTTAGATTATACTTTAGAAAAAGCTGGGGTAAAATAAGTCCTTGAAATCAGATTCAGGAAGAAAGAGGAGTCTTGTACTTTGGGACACATTAGATGGTCTTCCCCCAACTTCCGCTCGGGGTTTCATATATTTAAACCCCGAAGTAGATTAACTTAACTTTGGCATTTGAGGGGATTGCATGACTTGGATCATCATAAAACAAAAGAAGGACCACAAATCCACGGATAGAAGCATGAAACGTGGTGACTGGAGATGGGCATGGGTACATGTGGCTGTCTGTGGGACTTCAGAACAAAAAGCCCTAAACAAGGTCTCCTTGTATAGCTTCAGTCAATTTCTGAACTTCCAAGGGCTGATCGCGTAAGCTGGGATCACTGGGTGCCAGGCTATGACTCTGGGTTTTTCCCCTGCACTTGAGAACGCACAAGCACCCTCGTGTGCAGAGGAGTGGGAAGGGCAACGGGTGCCTGAGTCACACTGCAGAGCTGGAAGGGGCTGCAGACCAGCTGCCCAGTGCATGTTCTAGACTCAAAAGCATGTGGGTCAGGCCACATGGTGACGTGGCTGAGTTCTTTCAGTCCAGACCCCTTCTTACCAGACTCTGGTTCCCATAGCTAGAGCCTCACTTCATTTCTTAGTCAACAAAATATACATACTCAGTGTTCTTAATGCATAAACACTGGATTTGGAAGATGAGTTTATTTCTACAATTATCTGACAAGAACAACCAGAACGTAACTGAATCAGGGTCTTTGCTCATGAATGACCCTTCAGCACCTGAACAGAGCTTCGCACAGAGCACGTGCTCAATGCATTTCTGCTAAAGTAATGAATAGTGTGACATCTTAGCAGGTTATTTACTATCCCCCCCAAATATGTATTGGCAGTTTTAAAAGCTCGTTTGACTCTGAGGGTCTCTGAGGGAGGTGATGGGGGTGGTGGAGCGCAGACTGATCAGGCAGTTGTGCTCGGTGTCCCAGGTAAGAAAGTGAAACAAAACTCAGCGAGAAGAAAATGGACTATTTGATTGGTCACTTTGGCTCTTTTATAATACTCTTTGCTTCCTTGCAGGTGAACAGATAATGGGAATTTGTACATGGTGTTTGATAAAAAATGAAGTATTTCCAACAGTTGGTAAATGAATGATTTCAGGGCGAAAGCCATCTTCTTTTCGTAAAAGAGGTAGTTAATAGCTTACATTCTGCATTATCAAACTGTTCATAACCCCTTTAAAAAATCATTCTCTATTATAATTTTTAAAAAACCACCTAACTAGTTTTTGAATAGGCCACATTCACCAACAAAAACTGATTCTATATCATTCTTGATCTTAAATAAAACATTTGAATAATTATTTCTGCACACATGCCACCCAGTAATATCCTCTGTGACATTAAAAAATTCAAATACCAACACATTCAACTTTATAGCACCATTCCAAAATACTAAACTTTCTTTGCACCTTTATTTTAATCTTTTTTTTTTTTTTTGTACACATTTAAAGTATGGGCATCCTGTAAATTTCTGAAAAGCCTCATAGGGAAAAAAACCAACTAATTTTTAGGACAAAGCAATAACTCAGTTTGTAGGCAAGATGATGTCAGGCAGGCTGTAAGTTCTTCACGGGCTTCTGTAGTCTTCATTCTGGGGTAAGAATGTAGAAAGGATGCTAAAATCTTCCTGGATTATTCTAGAGATTACATCACGTATCAGTATGTAAAATCTTGTTGCTCAGTGGTCAGACTCTAGATATTGATTACAACTCAAACCATGACAACAACAGTCTCTTGTAATATTTCACTCTTTTGATTGACAAACTTCAAAGTTTGTATACACTTTTTATTCATACTCTGTAAGAGAGGAATTAGAATAATATTGAATTCCCTCTTACAAATCTCCAAATTTGAAGCTTGGAGCACTAGAATCTGTTCCTAGCAAGCAGATAAATTTAAAGTAGAATTATAAATGGGTTTTAAATTCAACATAAATTTGGCTGCATTATTATATAAGACGACTGAGTAATGTGGGAGTTGACAGATGATGAGAATGCTTGCAGGAAAAAAACCTTTTATGACACGAGAGTCCCATTCCACCCTCTCATTGTAACCGAGCGCTCTCATCTAACTCTTCCATGTATTACTGTGAGTAATGTGCACCCAGACAACAGGTCTGGCGAATAAACTTGGAAGTTTTGAGTCTGCTGAGATTGGCAGGGTGGTGTGAAGAGGTAGAGTCAGAAGGGTGTCCGCTAATGGTTTAACTCTGCAGCAGTTTCAAAGAAATCGATTGTTACACGAGAACAGTCAATGACCCAGGAAGAAATTAAGTTTAAACTAGAAGTGACTAGTAATCAAAAGCTACTGTGCACCAGGACAGGAAGGAATATGAGAATATTAATATGCCCTGAAATAGAAATAATCACTTTGCACTATGTACACCACATACAATATAACATATTCTTTTTAACATTGCACAATATAAATATTATACAAGGTGGAGTAAACTAAATGCAAAATAACTTTGAGGCACACAGGAAAAACACAGAATAGATTGAACTCTGATCGAAATTAGGATGGGGTTAGAAAAAGGCAGGGTGTTACACTGTCAGGCCAGTGATCCCACCTCACGGGCTGGCAGCCACCGCCCCCAGACACGGAAAATTCTCAGACCGCCATATTGTCAGAGTTGACTGCTTCAAACAAAGGCCAGTTATTGAAATCCTTTGAGAAAATCAAACTCTTGCTCCCCACTCTAAAGTAGGTAACCCTTAAAGGTCCCTCCTGACCTCAGGGTTTCATAATGAGGGGCTATGTTAGTACAGGGTTGTTTCCCCCCTTTAACTTGGTTACTATGAAACCATTTTAAGGAAACTAGAACAGTATTCAAGAACACCCATCACAGTGCTTAACAAGATTTAATGTACATTTATTCTTAACATGTGGAACATATAAAGATTTTATACTGAATAAATGATATTCATTAAGCCAGAGGAAAAGGAGGAATTTACATCAAGTTTTTTTTTTTTTAAACTACATTATCTTGAAATACAAATGTGGATTCTCGTCACTGAAAAATTTTTGAAGTTGTGTTTCTTCCTTTTAGTTGTATTTTTTTTGTCTGTACTAGTAACCATTGTGTAAATCAATCCATATGCAACCATTTCCACACCTTGATTCATGAAGCAAATTGTGATCAGCTGCTCTCCCGAAATAGAGCATGACTTTATACATACAGAAACTTGTACATTACCCTCTTTTTTTTGTTTTTTTTTTTCTTGTTTTTGTTTTTTGTATTTTTCTTTTTTTTTTGGAGATATGGCCCTAATGAAAAAAATATATAAAATAAAAATAAAAAATTATTTAAATCTACCATCACTTACGTAGTTACCACATCATGAAAAAGAAACTAAAAACTTTTTACTAAAAAAAAAAAAGAAAAAAAAAATGAGGGTATGTTTAATGTACAACTTCTATATACATCACAGCCCAAAGGCAGTAAAAAAAATATTTAAAAAATGATTAAAGGAATTGTGAAGAACTGTCATGTGGAAGGTCAAACGACAGACAGCAGACATGACGCTAGTGGTGAGGAAGCGATTTCCATTCATCGTTGTCAGGTATGTTTTCAATCTTAACTTAAAAAAACCATTTTGCTCCTAGCCTAATGTAACCATTTTCCTGTGGAGAAACCAGTATCATTTCCTACTTCAACCGCTGCCTGACACACCTTCGTGAGCCCCCGCTATCCTACCTAGAAATTTCTATTGCACAGAGCTTTGGACGATGGGATACAGTTGCAATTTTTTCATTATTTGAAGAATAACATAGCTAGGAAATCGATAAGTTTTCGCCTTTTTGTCTCAGTGTGGTGAAATTTTCCCATCTTATAGCATCTTTTGCCGTTAACTTTTTTCTTTAAAGTCAATTTGCTTCCCCCAAAAATGCAATATGACATGGAAAAGAACATTAAAAAGAAAATCTGAAAAACAAAAAGTGACCTTTGAATGCATTAGACAGCAACTTTGGTTAAAAAAAAAAAACAACAAAATAAAAAACCCCCGAAAGGATGTACTTGTACACACAGACAGCAAATATTAATTTTATAACTGTTCGAATTAATTATCTCTTTAATTCCCAATTGGTAAATAGTGGGTGGGGCAGAGGAGCAAAGATTTTCTTTCCTTCGTCCTACGCTGGAGAAACAAGAACAGAACACAGCCAGTTACACGGGAGCCTCTATAGTCTTCACTCACACAGGCTGCCTTCTCACTGATGTCATAACTGCCCGATCTGAAACAGTACATCGCAGATGACAGATGCCACCAGAGAGTTCAGAACGGCTGATATTGAGATATCCAGCAATCGGCCCTCGTGCAGAAGGAACTCGGAGCGGTTCTCGTCCACTCTGGCCATGGCCAGCAGAGCCTTGGCCGCCCTGCACATCATGTCCACGCTAGGGGGCTCTAGGGGCGGGGGCTGCATGTGCATGAGGTTGTGCTGGCTCTGCTGATACTGGGCCATTGTGACCCCATCCTCTAGGAAGCTTATCAAGTTTCCGATGCTTCCCTTCTGGACAGCTATGGCCCTTGCAGCCAGTGCGTCCCCTTGGGCAAGGTTCGATAAAAGCGCCATGGACATTTCTCGACAGACTGGGTTTTTGCGATCCCCAACGTACCTAACTAACGTGGCATAGAATTTCTCCTGACGACTAAACGGAGGCGTGGCCAAGATCAGGTCCACATTGTTGTCCTGGATGCTGAGTTTACAGAGCGTCTCCAGCACGAGTCTCTGAGGCGACAGGACAGAGTTGGGTCCCACCGTGGGAAAGGGGTCTTGTGCCTCTGCTGATGGGCACACCATCCAGTGCAGCAAGCCATCCAAAATTGGCAAGCAGATGCTTTCCGTGTAAGCGGACAAGTCTAGCTGCCCAGAAATGTTGGCCAAGGTGACCAGCGTGTTGTCCCTTAAGACCTCGAGGCAGTCCCACCACCACTCATCTTTGCTGCAGGCCACCCCTTTGTCCTCGTCTTCCTCCTTCTCGTAGGTCTGCGGCGCTCGTTTTCTCTCGGGATGCTCGTGGTGAAGAAGAATCAGCTTCCCCAGGATCAGCACCAGGCCCGGGTGTTTGGACATTTCCGCGTCATTCCCAGGCACAAAAGACAAGCTCCGGACAATATTGGACACGCAGATGCAGCGCTTGGCCAGCGAGTCCTGCCAGTGTGCGATGGTGCAGAGCGGGGCCTCGTCCCGGCTCCTTGGCTCGTCCTCCAGCAGCTTGATGTTGCGGTGACTTCTGGCTTGATGGATTCCAAAGGGAAACTTGCTGCTTTCGGTCTGGGTACCAGGGTTTGCGTCTTCGGGCAGAGCCCCTGGCCGAGCAGATAGGACATCATCAATGGTTGCGATGATGCTTTTCTCTTGGTGCTCGTCAGAATCCCCTTTGCCTTCCTGGTCTTTCTTTCTGCCTGTGGAGCTCAAAGTGGGAGGCGGCCGCCTGCGAGGAGGAATCTCCATCTTGCTCTCGAAGTGAGTCTGGATGTGCTCAGTGGTATCTCCCCCGCCGAGCTGCCAGTGCAGAAGTCCACTGCTGAACTCCTGAACGCGACCCAGCTTGTCAGAGCGGTCGACGACAAACAGGTTGTTCTTTTTGACTATCTTGATTGGCAGCTTGTCAAATTTACTGGCTTGCCTGGGCTTCTCCTTTAGATCTGTGGTGGCATCGGGGGAGGCCACAGCTGCACTGCTCCTGTCCTCCGTCTCCGCCCTCCCGCTGTCTTCCTCCTCCTCGTCCTCCTCATCCTCCTCCTCCTCAATACATTCAGCATCTTCTTCCTCTCTCCCAGAATCGTCGGCTAAGGACTGGCTGTCATCTCTCTTTGCTGCATTGTGATCAAGTGCTTTTTGGCTGGGGTCTCCCACTTCATATTCCGTAAGAATTCCAAAAATGTCAATCAAGCATTTCCTGAAATACTCTACTAAAAGTTCGAGAAATCCGGACAACTGGAGAGGGTGAGAAAGAGAAGAGGTACAATGTCATAACCTCTCCAGTGTGACTGAGAGGGTGAAAATCCTGCTAGCTAGCCATGCATCTCTATGATTATTTTCACATTTTAATGTTTTTTTTTGGCTAGGCCAAGAAAAAGAAACCATGTGTAAGTTAGAACTATCTTCCTGAATTTTTCATTAATAAACACTTACTATCTTTCTTACTTGGTGTTTACTTTCTTACACCATTAACATGAAAACTTACTTGTTACTTTCCCATTTCTGATACTATCCCCGAGGGAGTGCTCTGCTGTTCTTTACCTTTGTTTCTGGCTTAGACACAGTACCATTCTTACTAGAAGAGTGGGAACGTGGATTTTATAGACTCATTCACCCAAAGTGAGTCTGTTCTCTTTTATTTATCTGAAACTCTGCTTGCCTAGATTTTTATGGTTATTATTCTTAGGATTTTATGGTTATTTTTGTCTTAGGTGCCACAGGTTATTCTAATTTACATTCTCCATATATTTTGGGGAGAAGATAATTTCAGCAATGTAGTAGCTCATAAACACAGAAAATTAGAAACAAATCAATTTAGTCCCTGAGATAAATGAATGAGAATGTTTCACAGAATGCACTTTTATATTTCAGCTATTCCCAACTCCAGCCGAAAGACAAAAGCAACTCTGAGAACCAGCTCTGTTTCCTTTAAGCGGATGTTTATATCAAGAGAACCAGAATACTCCCCTCCCTCAATACCAATGCTGCTGCATTTAGGGATGATGAAGAATAAGTAAGTAAACAAGGATTTCTTAATGATAGGTGTTATGGAAATTGACTATAATTTCATTATCTGGCTGTAAGTTTCCCGCGAGGTAGTTTGAAACAATTATAAAGAAGTAAGGGGACACCCAAGTACCAGCCAGGTAGAGCTTGCTTTTAGGGTACGAAGGCACAATTTTTTAAGTGGAGGTCTGGATGTCACCCCTTCCCATCTCGCCCCCAACATAAAGCTTAATTTTTTCCCAGGACAAGGGAAGAGGGAAAATTGCTGAAGCAATGCTGGTTATGAAAAATTGTGCTCAACAGCAGCTCACCCAGCATAAGGAGGGAAATTTATTACTCTAGCAAAGGTAGTATATGTTCTTAATACTTATTTTCTATTAAAATGGACTTCATGCGATGTTTATGATCTTATTAATATACTTGGTATCAACTGAAAAACTGCCTTTCAGGGCTAAAATGAGGAGTTAAAGGAGAGAAGAGGAAGTGGAAGATTCTGGTCCTAGTTCAACAGAAGGGAGGGAATTAGATGTTTTGGCTTTTTTCAACAAAAGCAGAGTTGTTCATACACAGTAGGGAAAATGACCTTTTCTGATTTTTGTTTCTAAATATTTCTTAAAAAAATTTGTAGTCCAGCTGGCTCTTCGGCCTTTTTCCTAATCCTCAGCTCCTTCTCTCTTCCAGCTATTATGCTAGAAGCTACTTCAAGCTTAGCACAGATCAAAGGAGGGTTTTTAAAGGTAGGAGGCTTTTAAATGACTGCTTCAAAATAAACTAGAGGGGGGCAGAAATGGGAGGGAACACATCAAGAAACAAGTTTGACCATGACTTCATTACTACTGCATGAACGATGGTACAAGGGGTTCATTAAACTGTTTACTTCACTCTCTATATGTATTTTCTGTAATATAAACAGTCTTTTTAAATTTTATACTTTTTTAATTAATAGAAAGATGTTAGGTCCCCCTGAAAAACAGGGTATGGTCTCACTGCAACTTATTGCATGGTGATGTCTCTTCCAACACTGACTACAGCCGTAACTTTATGTTACATTTGGATTAATTCTCACTGGCCTGCTAATGCTCATTATAAACAACAGTTTGATTTTGCCACTACTGTCTATTCCATGCACACACATGCATGTGCACACAAGGTCACTGTTTTCTTATGAGAAATATACATGTGTGTTTATACTAAAGACTGAAATAAATTATTGTTCCAGACAAAATTCTCAGACAGCTATACACTGATTGATGTTGGTTTATAGTTAACTGTAATGATAAAAAATTTTAGCTGGGGAGTCCTACCTGCTTTAGGCATTAGCTTAAGCATTATACACTACTTTATTTTCTTCTTCTAATTTGCTTCTCAGTTGGACTGGTGCTGGCTTACCTGGGAGAGATTGAAAGTAGCGACAGTGCTGTCGTCATAGAGAAGAATATTAATAGTGTCCAAAGCCCAAGTACTTTCAGCCAAGAGACCTGACTTAAGGGACATCATCACACGCCAGGCCTCTGGAGTAACTAAAAATGGGTGGAAGAATAAGGACATGATTAATATTAACTCTACGCATGAAAGAATAGAAAATAACAAAAGAAGAAGAAAAAGCAGAATGTTAAGTTAAAATATTGATTTAAACAAAGGTTCCAAGGGACAATTAAACATGGTCATTTCACGTGGAGGTTGACAACTGACTCAGAAACTTCTGTAGGTGAAGAGCTTTCTGCTTTGCAGGTTAAACAGAAGTGGGAATGATTCTTTCTGTATTTGTCGTCTTTGACTCTATTCACAAATGTGTCAAGGTAGCATCTTCAGAAGGCTGGTGAGTATGCAGAATATAAGCAAAATTTAATTCCCAAACAGCATGCTCACTGATAGAAAGCTTTCATTCTTCCATGCCGTCTTCTGGTCTGAGCTCTGGACCACAGAGCATGCTGTTGACAAGTACTAGCATTTTGACGGTTCTGGTTTTTTAGGAGCCTGGCCTGAGATGGAGGCTAAGAGGAACGATGAGAGCAAAGGTTTATAAGATTTGTCACGAGATGGGGCTGGAGGGGAGGTCCATCGTGTGTCTGAAATTTTAAGGGAAGTTATCTCAGGAAACTGGTGGAAGCACATGGTGTGAGCAGCTGGAACTCCCCACAGCAGCAGCCAGGCCAGATGCCAACTCCTGTGTGGGAGGGGCCGTGGGTGTCCACTTTTATTTTAATTTCATCTAATTTTCAAATTTTCTAAGAGAGGCACATAATACTTGCATAATAGAAGGGCAAATTTCATTTTAACATCAGGAACATAAGTTTCCCTAGGCTGGTATAACATGCACTGAGAATTTTTTTTCAAATTTAAATGTATTTTTTTACTTAAATTGGAGAAGGAAATGGCAGCTCACTCCAATATTCTTGCCTGAAAAATCCCATGGACAGAGGAGCCTGGTAGGCTATAGTTCACGGGGTCACAGAGAGTCAGACATGACTGAGTGACTAACACACACAAACACACGTTTACTTAAATACATGCATATATTTTTACATATATATTACCATATGTAATACGGTGCCCAGGGTCTGTTTCTCTCTTGCCTTCAGCACGTCCTCTGTGTAGAATGCCTTACTTCCCCGTACCGCCCCCCTGCCCTTAATGTCCAATGATTATAAACAATGGTCATATCTTTAAAATATTTAATTTTCTCATCACTGCAAAGAACTTTGAATCACGTGATTTTGAGATTTTTGGGAAAAAAAGTGGATAAAACTGAACTCTATTATTTCCTTAGCTGTGTTAAAAGGACTTAAAAAATAATGCAGAAAAACTGTGTGTATTTCCAGATTTTCCAAATGTCTAATTAGGATTTACAAGATTCCACCTGGATAAACGTGTATGACATTGGTGTTCACCTGAAAGAGCTCCTTGGTCCTGTCAACAGTGCTGCAGGGATCACCTAAATTCTATCCACATGTGAAGTTCCATATAGCATATTATGTGTCTGTCTATGTAGCATAGTCAGTTTTCTGGTTTTGCTCCAAGGGGAACTCACTGTCTTTATGTCCTTACCAAAATTACAGAGTGGCTTGCTGTCAAATTTTCTCAGGCCACCCTAGTGTTCCATCAGCCTTGCAGCTGTGGAACACTAAGCATCTTAAGCACACATGGCAGAGATTATGTGTTTGGTTAAGATAAAATCTTTAAGCCCAAAATACAGTCCACAGTTACCGAGGAGTCCCCATCTCTCACCTGGGGCTCTGCCCTCTCACACGAGTAACACTCACATGCAAGAAATCCGTTTTAATTCTCCTTCTCAGTTCAGAGTAGTGCCTTCCAACTATTGCTCCTGCACAAAAGCACGTCCTGATAGTCTGCAGTCACAGAATTTCATCCCTTTGAGGTTATCCAACTACATCTAACCCAAAATTAAAATTCTAGATGGCAACAGGAAATCATTTCAGGAGCAGAGCTTTGGGAATGCTTACCGATATCTTTTGAGGTAATCTTCCGCCTTTGTTTCAGGACTGGCTGTGAGGCTTCCACGGAGCCAGGAGGGAAGGTGATCTCCCTTCTGATGGGGGGCGGCTGGGGGGGTGGCCCGGTGACCTGGGACGTGGGGACGGTGGGCATGACCTTCTGCATCTTCATGGAGGGGAGGAAGGGGGACTTGCTGGGAGACATGCGGCTCTCCAGGGAGCGCTGGAAGGAGGCGGGGCTGGGCGCCCTGGAGATGTGGTTTGGCAGTGAGGGTGGCGTCTGGTAGGACGACTGAGGCGGGCGCGTGATGGGCTGCATGGAGGCTGACGAGGACATGTAAGGCTGACGCTGGCTGACGTGGGAAGGCCACTGGCTCTCGTGGTTTATCCTCTGATCAGGGACCATCATGTCATCGGTGCGGTTCATGCCGGGGTAAGGCGGGGCCTGCGTGGGGCCGCCAGGGCCTTGCCTGTTCTGGTAGGGATAAGGCATATCGTTGCGGGTCGCCCACATGCTCTGCTGAGGCCCTTCGCTGGAGGACGACTGCATCGGGCCGCCCATCATCTGTGGAGGGATGGCATGTGGCTGTATCTGCCCCGGGCCCTGCATCCTCTCTCGGTTGTAGGGGTAAGGATACTGTCCCTGCAAGGGCCTCCGGTCCGGGCCGGAGTAGGAACTCCCGTACTGGTTGTACATCTCCTGCTGCTGGCTGCCATACTGCATGTTGTACATGTCTCCCTCGTGGCGTTTGGCTGGAGGCCCATACATGCCATCCATATGGCGCTTGTAGTTCTGAAAATTCACAGAGACAGATCACACTAATGTGCTTTTACAGGTATAATCACGCACTTAAATCAGGCAAAATAGTTATTACCTGGTGGAATGTTCATTTCAAGATGAATATGGGCAGCGCCCATGTCCACAGACTAACAGTTTATGTGTGATGCTCAGCACTACACAAACCACTGCACGTACTGTTTGTGTACTTCAAAACTTCTGTGGGAAAAAACCAGCCTCCTCTCCTGGTATTCTCCAGGCAGATTTGGGAGAGCAAAGCATGGGTGAAAAAACCAGCCTCCTCTCCTGGTATTCTCCAGGTGGATTTGGGAGAGCAAGGCGAGGGTGACTACCACACAGGCCGCGCAGAACTGGGGCTTGGAGATCACGGGGATGGCTTGTGTAGGTAGCTGGAGACCTCACCACAAGTGACGGAGAGCTCTGAGGGCCAGCCTGAAGGGCTCCGGGACTAAACAGACCCCTTGGGCCTAACTTTACAGAAGTGCCTCCATACACAGCTTGGCTCCTCACTCTGACCTGTGCCCGACACCTGACATTGGATGAACCCCACCCCAGCCTCCAGCCGATGTGGGTCTCCTCCAGGAGAACCTCTGAGGACAGGGCTGGTACGGCCTCACGGAGCTCCCCTCCCAGGAGGCCGTGGCTTCCACCACTGGATGGGGTGGGAAGCTCCTGATGAGAGCGCGGGACGGAGGCACGCATATGGCAGAACACTGTTTAAGGTGCTGATTTGATGATACAAGTCTCTATACAAACATGCTCTGGTCAAATTAATGTTTAAAACCCCTTCTATTTTACAAGAGGTCTTAGACCTGAAGAGTTGTTTAGCGACAGCAAATTCCTGTGTCTGACGTGTGCTCCTCTGTGTTAGCCGTGGTTAGTTCACACACCTCGCAACTGCTGAGCTGCAGCACGTTGTCAACAGCACGCACCTACACACCTAGCCTACACAGTTTAAATAATCTTATTCTTAAAAGAGATCAACTTTCACTATTAGCATATAATATTTTAAGCTGTTCACCCTACATATTCACTAAAATATATTGACAAATTTCTGTGCTAAAATGTCAATTGATATAATAGTATATAGAGTAGACATATGTCTAAAATATACTTGAATTTGGGCTTATTATTTACAAGGATGAGTGTCCTTAACTTCCAATAACATATTTTCAAGAGCTACTTCTAACCTACTGATTTCAAAATCCTAAGAATACTTTTTAGCATAAGCAAATATAACCTGATTGTTACATGTCATTTTGGTTATACTTCCTAAAAGTCTTCAGAAGTATGTGAGTCTGAATTTTAAACAGAAAGCACAGAGATGCACGCTGCTTGCCAACTCACCGTCTGCTGTGGGTACAGGCCTGGCTGGTGTCCTCCATATGACGGCTGTCCTGAGGGAGGGCCTTGGCCCGGGTACTGCTGCCCATAAGGTTCATGCCTAGAATGAAGCATTCAAAGAAAACTTCACTGACCGTGGACCTCGGGCCAAGGGAGGGAGGAAGAGCCCACTTCTGGACACTCCATGCTGTCTTTCCTCCATGGCCTCCTCCTGACAGGCACTGTGAGCAGCAGCAGCACTTCCCCTCCCAGTGGAAGGAGGACAGCACCCGTTTTGGGAGTGCTGCCAAGCCCTGGCCGGTGGGGCAAGGAGTCCCACTGGATGGGCTGGCACCCTCTGTCTTTGAGGAGGGGCCCCGCCCATCTACTGAGGGACCAGGGAGGGCATGACACACCCTGAAGTGAGGCATTAACGAGCGTAAGAAACAACAGAAGAACCTAAGAGTCAAAGCAGTATTTCTAGGAGCACCAGAGTATTGACATATAAACGTGGAAAATGTTTCTGTTTCTAATTTCCTCATCGTGAGTATAAAATGTGCAAGTTTTTTAAAGGAATCCTTCAAAATTAGTCCAAACGATACTAAGTTGGTATAGACATAACTACTCAAAATTTCAAAGTTCTATGACCCCAAAAGTCAACAACAACAAAAAAAGGATAATAGGGATGATTTAAATGTACTTCTGTTAAATCTTAAAATGGGAATAAACATACTTTTATTTCATATTGAGAAATTATAAGTACCATAAAAATACATGTTTAAAAGAACAACAGAATTGAAACTTCAGAAATTAAACTGATGTAGTTAGTATACTGAATTTTGTAAGAAACAATACTGGTCAAGGAATGAGAATAAGAAAGAAAATAAATGAAAATTTAGAACATCACATGTAAAACAGACAAGGGAAGTTTCTGCTAATGACATTGAAATCTGGAGGCAAGCTTATAGTTAGGAGAAAAGAAGTATAATTGATGTGGATGAAATTTAAGCTGAACAAGTAACACTTTTCAGAAGAGAAAACTTAATGAAGGAAATCCTAATGTTGTTTAGTCGCTCAATCGTGTCCGACTCTTGTGCGACCCCATGGACTGTAGCCCGCCAGGCTCCTCTGTCCATAGAGATTCTTCAGGCAATCTTCCCGACCCAGGGATCGAACTCACGGCATTGGCAGGCAGATTCTTTACCATTGAGCTACCCGGGAAGCTCAAATCCTAATGTGATAAGGCCAAAATAACTTCTACACCTGGGCCATGCTGCATTCCAGAAAGCATCTGAGAAGAAATAGAAAACTATATATCTTCCCTGGTGGCTCAGATGGTAAAGCATCTGCCTACAATGCGGGAGACCTGGGTTCAATCCCTGAGTCAGGAAGATCTCCTGGAGAAGGAAATGGCAACCCATTCCAGTATTCTTGCCTGGAATGGGGGTGCAAAGAGTCGGACACGACTGAGCAACTTCACTTCACTTCAGAAAAGTATATTTGCTCAGGTTCCTTTAAGAATATATGTCCGAGGACGACTGTTCTCCTTCTGATCTCATCAGCCTATCCCTTGCCTCTTCCCCCTCCAAAAGCTTTTCCTGGACTCTCAAAAACAAACCAAATCTTAGTAAAAATCTTTGATCTGGTACATCAGACTTCACACAGCGGTTAAGTGACTAAGGCGGATTTCACAACTAAACCTTCATTAGAAGGTCAGAATGAGAATTTGAGATTCCCCAGTCACTATTAAAAAGTACAAAGTAGCTCTGAGCATGCGATATTGTGTAACTCAAAAACCAGGCTCACAGAGAATGCTAGAAAGAAACCTGATTTGGTAAAACAGTGATTTTTCCAACCAAAATTTTCCTTTGTATTAAACCAGGGACACCTGACTGCTTAGCTGGACCTACAAAACCCAGCATGTGGACTGAGAGGGAGCAGTGTGGACCGAGGCCCCGCCAAGGAAATGATGAAAACCACACCTGTCCTGAGGCCTGCCTCAGAGCAACAGTCAGAGAAAGAGCTTTACTTTACCTCCACTGGTTTTCTTTAAAAATGAGATATTCAGTTGAAGGCTTGGTTTCTAAGTAAGTCTCCGTTAGGGACGTAATGAACATGACAAGCAAGGGATAGGTCTTCCATGGTAAGGACCACGGTCAGGGGCCTTCTTCACAAAGGAAGTCCACCCTAAGCCACTATTCGAGGAACAGCTTCCTCTCTGAGACATTTCAATGACTTTCATTCTATCTTATTAAAATAATCTGGGCCAGTAATGCATCCTTACTTGCCATTTTAGTATCAAGGGGATGTTCTGAGAAAAGAAAAGCTACCCTGGCTTTTATCAGATGTTTATTAAGGAGCAAAGCATTCCCTCTCAGTTTAAAATGTTCGCAGGGGACAGGGGGAACACCTGAAAAAACAACGCCTGGAAGACGTCACCAAGAACCCACTGCTGCCCGAGCCTGCTGACAGCCCAGTGTGGCACCTGCCCAGACCTCGGCCTGTGGGGAGGAGGGCAGGCACTGAGGTCAAGGGAGGAGCCACACACGGACCCTGGAGCGGCAGTCTCGGTGTGGTGACAGTGGCTGGGACAACCTTGGCTCTTGCATCCTTAGGGAGAAGACTTGTGCCCTGGCCAGCCCAGCCCTGGCATATTTCTAAAATTCACTAATAAAAACACGGCTGTATTGGTGGCCTGGGGACAACGTCCTTCTCCCCAGTTCCTGTTACAGTCATCGACTGAAGGCAGCCGTCTGACACGTACAGTCCTACCGAACTTCAGCAGGAAGCAGACATCAGCTGCTAGGGCTCAGAGATGTGTGTGTGGAAAGCACAGTTTCGAATAAGTCATCTCATCTTCATCTTAGGAAACACTCACCTTCGGTCGTAACTGGTTCCGTAGGGAAACTGCTGCCGTGGCCCCATGCCAAGACTAGACATGGCTCCAGACGGACTCTGGTTGTACATATCCTGCATGCTGCTGGTGGGCATCTGTCCTTGCGTCATGAAAGGCTCGCTGCTTCCAGGCACTGAAATATTTTCAGTAACAGACAAAAAATTAAGCACTTTCAAATGCCAAAGGGCCCAAACATCCCTTTCTAGTCAGTGCTGTTATCCTTAATATGACAGATAACAATACCGATCAAAGAGCGTAAGGTCTAAAGTTAAGATGGGCCCTGTTGAGGCAGGATTTTAAGTTGAGCCCCCTTCACGTACACAACTTGTATGAGTCTCCCGGAGTGTGGGGTGAACCCATGAATGGGACAGGATGTCACTCCCAGGATTATCTACATTGCAGGGCAAAAGGGATTTCAGAGATGTAATTACAGTCACCAATCAACTCGCTGAGCTAACCAAAAGGGAGAGTACCCATGTGGGTCCTTTAAGTTGGCATCTAGAGTTAAGAGACAGAGCAGGTCAGAGACACTCTCCGCTGGCCTTGAAAAGCAGTGCCACGCAGGTCAGAGGCCCACGTGTTAGGAAGGAAGGCAACTGCTAGAAGCAGAGAAGGCCCCAGATGACAGTCAGCAAGAAAACAGGACCTCAGTCCAGCAACTGTGAGGAACTAAGTTCTACCAACAACTACGAGCTCAGAGAAATGGAATCCAGGCTCCCAGCTTGACTTGTACTGTGACCCTGAGCTGAGAACCCACAGAAATTGGAGAGCATATGTGTATGTTGTGTGTTTTAAGCCATTTGTGGTAATTTGTTATCAGTAATATAAGAAACAAATACAGGCCCAGATCCATACTTTTTTGGGTTAAGTTGATAAATCTCTAAGTTTAATTCCTTATCTATAAAATAAGGTTGGTAATATCATCTCATGAAGTAGTTTGTAAGGAAGAGATATGTATACAGTTAGTTCCTATCTCTTTTAGGAAAAATAAAAAAAAAGTGAAAACCTTAACAACCACCCATGCACTGACTTACTCTAAAATCAGGATGAAGAAAATCATGAAGGAGTAAGGACAGCTCAAGAAGGGATGAGATATTTCTAACAAGGGGTAGAGTGTCAATTAGGTCAAATATGCAAATTAGCATTTGCTCACAGCCTGAAGGAAATTGGGTCAAGCCCAGAAACTAGCCTGTAGGCAAATAAAAAAACATTTTAATGCAAACCTTAATTGATATACACTATTACCAACACCTGCCTTTATCCTATGAAGGTTACTTTTATGTTGCATGAGATAAAAGCTGATTACAATTTTGTGAGCTGAAAAATATGTCTTTGGTTGAGAGGTGCAAATAAAGAAGTCTTGACACTGGTAGAATATATTTTGCTTTATAAGGTATTCCAAATACTTCATATCTTACATGCTCTTACATCAACCTCCAGTAGAACCAGTTTTGAAGTTACTTTCCATTTTGAAGTTATTTTCCATTTATTGACGCAAGTAGGGAAAACCACTAGAACATTCAGGTATGACCTAAATTAAATCCCTTACAATTATACAGTGGAAGTGACAAATAGATTTAAGGGATCAGATCTGATAGAGTGCCTAAAGAACTATGGACAGAGATTCGTGACACTGTACAGGAGACAGGGATCAAGACCATCCCCAAGAAAAAGCAATGCAAAAAGGCAAAATGGTTGTCTGAGGAGGCCTTACAAATAGCTGTGAAAAGAAGAGAAGTGAAAGGCAAAGGAGAAAAGGAAAGATATACCCATTTGAATGCAGAGTTCCAAAGAATAGCAAGGAGAGATAAGACAGGCTTTCTCAGCAATCAATGCAAAGAAATAGAGGAAAACAACAGAATGGGAAAGACTAGACATATCTTTAAGAAAATCAGAGATTCCAAGGGAACACTTCATGCAAAGATGGGCATAATAAAGGACAGAAATGGTATGGACCTAACAGAAGCAGCAGATATTAAGAAGAGATGGCAAGAATACACAGAAGAACTATACAAAAAAGATCTTCACGATCCAGATAACCACAATGGTGTGATCACTCACCTAGAGCCATACATCCTGGAATGTGAAGTCAAGTGGGCCTTAGGAAGCATCACTACGAACAAAGCTAGTGGAGGTGACGGAATTCCAGTTGAGCTATTTCAAATCCTGAAAGATGATGCTGTAACAGTGCTGCACTGAGTATGCCAGCAAATTTGGGAAACTCAGCAGTGGCCACAGGACTGGAAAAGGTCAGTTTTCATTCCAATCCCAAAGAAAGGCAATGCCAAGGAATGTTCAAACTACTGTACGATTGCACTCATCTCACACGCTAGTAAATGCTCAAAATTCTCCAAGCCAGGCTTCAACAGTACATGAACGGTGAACTTCCAGATGTTCAAGTTGGATTTAGAAAAGGCAGAGGAATGAGATCAAATTGCCAACATCTGTTGGATCATCAAAAAAGCAAGAGAGTTCCAGAAAAACATCTACTTCTGCTTTATTGACTATGCCAAAACCTCTGACTGTGTGGATCACAACAAACTGTGGAAAATTCTTAAAGAGATGGGGATTCCAGACTACTGAACCTGCCTCTTGAGAAATCTGTATGCAAGTCAGGAAGCAACAGTTAGAACTGGACATGGAACAACAGACTGGTTCCAAATAGGGAAAGGAGTACATCAAGGCTGTATATTGTCACCCTACTTATTCAACTTATATGCAGAGTACATCATGAGAAACGCTGGGCTGGATGAAGCACAAGCTGGAATCAAGATTGCCAGGAGAAATATCAATAATCTCAGATATGCAGATGACACCACTCTTACGGCAGAAAGTGAAGAGGAACAGAGAGCCTCTTGATGAAAGTGAAAGAGGAGTGTTGGGTTAAAACTCAACATTCAGAAAATTAAGATCTTGGCATCTGGTCCCATCATGGCAAATAGATGGAGAAACAATGGAAATAGTGAGAGACTTTATTTTCTTAGGCTCCAAAATCACTGCAGATGGTCACTGCAGCCATGAAATTAAAAGACACTTGCTCCTTGGAAGAGAAGTTATGACCAACCTAGACAGCATATTAAAAAGCAGAGACATTACTTTGCCAACTAAGGTCCATCTAGTCAAACCTACGGTTTTTCCAGTAGTCACGTATGAATGTGAGAGTTGGGCTATAAAGAAAGACCAAAGAATTGATGCTTTTGAACTGTGGTGTTGGAGAAGACTCGAGAGTCCCGTTGACTGCAAGAAGATCAAACCAGTCAGTCCTAAAGGAAATCAGTCCTCAATATTTATTGGAAGGACTGATGCTGAAGCTGAAACTCAAATACTTTGACCACCTGATGTGAAAAACTCACTCACTGGAAAAGACCCTGATGCTGGCAAAGACTGAAGGCAGGAGGAGAAGGGGATGACAGAGGAGGAGACGGTTGGATGGCATCACTGACTTGATGGACATGAGTTTGAGCAAGCTCCGGGAGTCGGTGATGGACAGGGAGGCCTGGCGCGCTGCAGTCCATGGGGTCACAAAGAGTCAGACATGACTAAGTGACTAAACTGATATAAAAAGATGCATGACCTCAATCATAATTAAGGACATCCAAGATGAGGCTTTTTCCCCTTCTCCCCTTCTGACTGACAAACATTAAAATGATAATAATCATTCTTAGTTGGAGGGTCCACATGATCATGTTAAGAGTGTTTAAATTGGTGTAACTTTTGACAATACCTGCTATGGTAAGGCTATATTTTGGTGACACCCCCACTAAAGAAGGACATCTCTGGGTGCTCATAGCCTGTGGAATCCCCATACATTGAGAGGCTGGGCTTGGTCATGTCATGACCAGCTCTGACCACTGGGGCACTGGCAAATGTGATATGGCAGAGGGCTGTAAGAAACTGCAAGTGAGGCTGTGGCTCCTGGAGTACTCCTTCCTGGAGCCTGTCTCCCATGGCACCAGGCGCCCAAGAAGCTCCGTGGAAAGGCCCCAGGAGGAGGTCCCTGTCAACAGCTCTAGCTCAGCTCCCAGCCAGCCTCCGGATGACACCAGCCATTCAGGTGGCACCTGCGCTCAGCAGAGCTCTCCACCAGGCTTCGGATGACAGTCACCACCTCAGAGTCCCAGCTGAGTACATGTGGAGTCAAGAGCCGCCCCACCTACCACTGGACTGTGAGATATAACTGAGTGCTGTTGTTAAGGCTACTAAGTCTTGGGGTAGTTTGTTACAACAGTACAAATTAAACAGGGGAGAAAGTTTGTTACAAATAGTACTCAGTAAACAAAATAAGAATTCTTATTCTTTGATTCTGTTATTCTACTTCCAGGAATCTATTTCACAGCAACACTCTACAAGTGTGAAAAACAGCTAGCTATACTTCAATAATCACTGTATCATTATTTATAATAACAAAGTATTAGGAAATAACCATGAATTACTAGAGCATTAAAAAGAGTAAGTAGGATTGTATCTGTGGATACTAATAAATATTCAAACTATATACTGTTAAGTTAAACAGTATATAAATATTCACTTACTGTTTACTTAAAAGCAAGCAATCAATCAATTCCTCGATCAGTGATGAATGAGTGAGTAGGTGAGGAAGGCAGGCAGGAGGACAGGCAGGGCCAAGGCTACTCAGGGCTTCTGGGTCTTAGAGGAGGCTCTTTTATCTACCATCCCACCACATTCCAGGTCAACCACAGGAGCAGCAGCAGCAGCAACAACAGGTGTGATATCCACTGATGTTGGTCATTAAATAAAAAATTAGAGCCCCACCAAGTTCACTGACAGAATATGGTGAACTGAGGAATGGAAAACTTTACTGTAACAGGGGTAGGGCTGTAAGAAAATCTGTTTCCTGTGGGCTTTCTGTTTACCTGCTTTAACTCGGTACTAAAAATGTCAGTAGTGGAAGATAGCAGGTAAGCTGAAATACATGGGGGAAATGTGAGACAGGGCTCTCGCCGAGCCACTGTATCATTTACACAGTGGATGAAAACACTCTATAGAGCTACCTGGTACCTAGAGCAAGGTAATCCACAGTCATCTCCTCTTCACCACCACACTTATTTTCATTAAAAAAATATAGGCATAAGGAGACAAAAGAAATAGAACTCATGCTGTCAAATATAGCATAATACGATATTGGAATAGTTTTCCATAACTTTGAAACTGGATTCCAAAGCATAATTATTTTTCCATGTTATTGTCATATTTTCAGAGTTTAAAGGTATTATACAACCACCAACAGCACCAACAACACATTCTTTCTAGCATCTCATACCACTAAGGAAAACAGTTAACTCCAACATTCACAAAGCTCTTGAATTTCTGAGCTTATGGATTTATTGCATGTTTTGAAAAATCTATACCTGAAATAAGCAGCTCAAACTTTTTGAAAGGAAAAACTATAGATTATCTTGTTTTGTGTAACAGGTATATGAAATACATATAAAATAGAATTTCATTTAATTAAATGGTAATGTGCCCAACATTTAAATTTTTGAGATTCTTTTTTTATTTTTCATTCCTCCATGCTGCTGCTGCTGCTAAGTCGCTTCAGTCATGTCCGACTCTGTGCGACCCGAGACACCAGCCCACCAGGCTCCCCCATCCCTGGGATTCTCCAGGCAAGAACACTGGAGTGGGTTGCCATTTCATTCCTCCATAATACTTGTCAAAACCAAGGCTTTAGGGCTTTATGCTTGTCTCTACTTAAAACAATGTTATCAAAAAATTCATGTAAAGGCACTATTATTTAAGGGATCCCAGAATAAATACTTCCATAAAAATGTCATTCACTACTTTTTTTGTATGTATTTCAGAAATAGTCATACCATGTCTCAATTTCACAGGACTCTGCTGCATTAGGAAGAATGTCAACAGCACGTAGAGCTTGTGTGCCAGTGGAGAAGCTAGAGAGGGCAGAGGCTGAGAGACCTGCGGTCTCGGGCCGAGTGACCGCAGGGGATTGACACACGCAAGAGAAAAGCCCAGCCTGGGTGTCTGCTCATGTCAGTGAGAGCTCTCGGGGATCTCGTCCGTCCTACAGTTGTTGATGCCATTTCTCTGCTTGGTTCTCCAAGATTACACCCAATAACAGTGCTCTGCCCAGCTCCAGACACACAGCCTACCCCTCACTGCCTCGACATCTACAGTGAACTCTGGTTTCCTCTCTGTCTTGTTCATTCCCAGGTGTCCACACCACAGGCAGTGACAGCCACCCTCACCTCCCTCTGTCGCCTGACTGCCCACCTCTCAGTCACCATCGCTTGGTTCTTCTCCCTTAACCCCACATTCAACATTGAATCCATCGGCATGTCCTGCTGTTTCTACCCTCCCCTCCCCACACATATACTGAGTGGTTCCATTCTCTCTCCCTGCTGGTCTCACCCCAACTCCTCACCTCTCTGAGGACTCTGACAGTGGTCTCCCCAACTTGACCCTCACTTGTCTCCAATACATTCTCCATAAATGTCCAGATAGTTACTCATTTATTTTTAACAACAACAACAAAAACCCAGTCACCTCACTTCCTGCGTAAAAACCCCAAACTCGTCAGCACATGCAGGAAGTGGAAAGGCTCTGGACCTGGGGGCCTGGACGTCCTCAGCACGGCCCTCGGCTCTTTGTGCCCAGGAGCCTCCACCCCCGACGCACACCAGCCTCACTGCTGCCTCAGCGCCCCTCGCCTGCCCCTTGCTTGCGTCCCCAGAGACCCTGTCCGCCCTCCCTCCCAAGGAGAGGCCCCTCCTCCACGACTGCCACCCGCCTCCCCCCGCCGCCACGCCCTTGTTCTTTGTGTCCTTTCTTCCTGGTTGTTTCCTTTCTTCTGTCAAAAACCATCTTTAGTCACATATACGTGGTTTACCTTACTTTTTATCTCGTTTGTAGCCCGTCAGCTCCACAAGGGCCTGTCTGGTTTACCAACTTAGCACCCAGCCCATGCCTTAAGACAAGCCTGATGCTGACTTGGGGCAGCATCAAGAGCACCTCTGCTTACAATATGTACCAGTCACTCTTCTAAGGCCTGTACTTATGTGCATTAACTCAGCTCCTCTTCATGACCCCTTATTATCCTAATTTCCAGATGAAGAAACCGAGGCACAGAGATGCTAAGTACTTTCCTCACGGCTGGAAATTTAGTAGGCTGTGGAGTGAGGCTCCAGTACGTCTCGAATGGGTCAGTGAGTCAGTCACAGGATGGAGAACGCCCTCTGGACCAACCCTGCGCAGAGGGCCCTTGGCATTTACCTTTCCTCATCCCCCCAAAGGGGTCCTTGTTGGGCTCATAGGGCATCCTGCCCATCACGTCTGGCATGCTCATGCCCTGCTGGTACGGGGTGCTTGGAGTCATGGAGTTGCGTTTGGGGAACGATGACTCACTTGCGTCTGAGAATGGGTCGTGCACACTGACAGTGCTGCTTCTGATGAGATGAGAGACATGAAAGCTTAACCACAGAGCATTAGTCACCTGCAAACGCTGATCCAGAAAATAAGCCAACCTTGAAATCTGTGTACATGGGAACACCATCCAAAGTAAATTATATGACTGAAACGAGTGGTAGTCAATATTTAAAGACTCACTAGAGAACACCATTTTCTCTCTCTCTAAAGTCTGCTCCAGAAAACTAAAAGATAGACAAATCTAACTTTGTATGGCTCACAGAGATCTTTTAACATACCTTCCACCTTGCATTGGGGTCATCTGTCCATGAGGGGTGGAGGCTGGAGTAGGCGGCTTCAGGTCACCTGGAACCTCTGCCATCGAATTACTGCCAGTTGACTGGGGGGTCTGTGGACCTTGCAAGGATCCTGAGTTAGCTGATAGTAGTGATACCAAGAAAAAATGGGGAGAAAACTAGAGGTTATCAAGTGAGCTCATCCTTGATAGTTATTTTTTTTTAAAAGGGAAAGAAAAATAGGACACCATCTCATGTAGAGAGAGTAACAATATCCATTGCTGGTAACGATGCAGCAAAATTAACTGTCTTACATTGTTTATGGTGAAAATCAGTAAAAGCTTTTTTTTCTAAACTATTTGGAAATGCACTTCAGATATGAGCTGTAAAATACTGGGTAAATGCTTTCCTGGGTATTTATCCCAAGAAAATCATCTAATATAAAGAAGGTTTTAGACAGAAAACTTACTTTAGTGTTGTTTATAATGGAGATAATCTGAATGTCTAAGAATAAGGAAAAATGGGACATAAAGTTTGTTTTATCAATTTGATGGACTATTGTGCTGTTTTAGAAAAACATAAAAATTATCGAGGTCTTAGGCAATGAGAAATGTTTAAGTTGTAAAGAAACGGTACAAATTAATAATGAGCTTTGTATCATTTTCCCACATCTGGATGTGTCTATGCTGTCAGTAACAGTAGTTTTTGGAGCTATGAAATAATTTGTTATTTACACAAGTCGTATTGGTTTAGAATTCTTTAATGTTATGGCAGAAACTGAAGAGGAACTAAAAAACTTGATGCAAGTGAGAGGAGAGTGAAAAAGATGGCTTAAAGCTCAACATTCAGAAAACTGAGATCATGGCATCCGGTCCCATCACTTCATGGCAAACAGATGGGGAAACAGTGGAAACAGTGTCAGACTTTATTGTTTTGGGCTCCAAAATCACTGCAGATGGTGACTGTAGCCATGAAATTAAAAGACGCTTCCTCCTTGGAAGCAAAGTTATGACCAACCTAGATAGCATATTCAAAAGCAGAGACATTACTTTGCCAACAAAGGTCCGTCTAGTCAAGGCTATGGTTTTTCCAGTGGTCATGTATGGATGTGAGAGTTAGACTGTGAAGAAAGCTGAGCGCCAAAGAATTGATGCTTTTGAACTGTGGTGTTGGAGAAGACTCTTGAGAGTCCCCTGGACTGCAAGGAGATCCAACCAGTCCATTCTGAAGGAGATCAGTCCTGAGTGTTCATCAGAAGGACTGAAGCTGAAGCTGAAACTCCAGTACTTTGGCCACCTCATGCGAAGAGTTGACTCACTGGGAAAGACCCTGATGCTGGGAGGGACTGGGGGCAGGAGGAGAAGGGGATGACAGAGGATGAGATGGTTGGATGGCATCACCGACTTGAGGGACATGAGTTTGGGTAAATTCTGGGAGTTGGTGATGGACAAGGAGGCCTGGCGTGCTACGATTCACGGGGTCTCAAAGAGTCGGACATGATTGAGCAACTGAACTGAACTGAATGTCATTATCAGAGTAATAAGACTTGGCTTTAACTATAATTACACTATAATAACCGAGCCCAGTATTGAACAGATCTTTTTAAAACTTAAGTAGGATTCATGTAAAAAATTAATCCCACCTTAAAACATAATATTTTAAGGGCTCTTGCTTTATCACTGATCATAGTCCTTAGCATGTTAGGTGTTAGATAGGTATTGGTTTCACTTATTAATTAAACAAATACTAATTGAATGAATATTGTGTGCTGTTTCCTACCATTGGAATTTATCAAATTGATAGAAAAAGATAAGAATTTCTGCCCACATACATACACACAATACTTTCAGAATTCTAACAAATAGGATTGCTGGTTGCTTATAAACAACAATTTGCATATATTATTATCTACAGTTAACGAATTGTACAATTACCACACTTTACTTTAGGGGAAACTGAGTTACACAAACCCTGGAGATCACAGAGTGCGCTATGAGTGAGTAAGAAATGGGGTCTATCACTTCTACTCAGAGAGCCTCAGCCGACCCTACATGTCTGTGCGGTTGGGGCCTGGTTGGGAATGAATACTGAGGACTGGCCAACAGAGGGTGCTTTCCATAACACCTGCCCTGGGTGCACAGGACTAGAGTGAATCAGGGAAGACTAGCTTCAACTATAGATACCTTCTTAGATGTAGATACCTTAAAATAAAAACTTACCAACTCATGCTTCTAAACCAGATCAGAGTTTTACCAAATTCAGTTTATTATATTTGTGTACCAAGTATGCATTTCCAGAGTTTCACCAAAAAATGCATATTTAAAAAGTAGATATAATGAAAGAAAGAAGTAAGAGTCTTTTACAAATATATAAGGATAACCCTACAGACATGACTGCCCCACAGAACTGGCAGGGGAAATAACTGATTTCTTGAACTCAAGAAGCAGACTGTGCAGAAGCCAGCACAGCTTCCTTGGAACACGGCTCACAAGACCGTGAGTTCAGAATGGCCCTTATTTACAAGTATTCACATTTACAGCTAAAAAAAAAAAAAAGGAAATATTCTCCCCTCTTGCCAGTGTGTTTTCCTTTCCTTTCAGGGAAAAAAAAAAAAAAAAAAAATGCAACCTCTGGAAGCTGCTAACAGAGCAGGCTGGCTCTCTAGGATATCCCTACCTTTTGCCAGAAGCTACAAATGTATACTGGAAAGTAAACAATGGAAAGGTTACTGAAGGTTAAGTACATTCACACACTTCAGACAGAACGGCCAGACTCCTAGCTGGGAAGATAATTTACACAGCATGGACCCGGTGCCCTAGTTCTGGCTGGGGTTGCAGGAAGGAGGGTAGGGAGATGAGGCATAGCTGATAGTCCCAGGTCTACGGCAACCAGAGGTCACCCAGAGGGCACCTCTGTTTATAACCTGAGCCCTTTTTCATTTATCTTCCACTGAGGATTCCCTAGTTGGATCCATGACAGGCTCTGTGACATCACCTGTCAGCTAATAATAGAAATTCAGTCAGCCACCTGCCAGCAAAGATGGATGGGTTTTTGGTTACAGACTTACTAATTGAAAGTGGAGCTTCCTCCCACCACCCGCCACCCATTCCTCCCAGCTGGGTCCCCTCTCTACCCTGCCCCTACCCGACTCTAGCTTACAGTCAGCTAAGGCCCTGGACCCCTGTGGCTGTTCATTAGATCTTCACTAACTTTTACAGTCAGTTATAACAAGAGCCCCGCCAGGACTTCAGAGATGCACCCGCACCCCCAGGCCCTGCTCAGGTTTCATTTAGGAGCCTTCCTTTGGTCGAATTGCTCTAGAACCCAAAGACACAACCTGGATCTCTGGGGTGAGAAGCCACACAGCCACTTGACAGTGAAGATCAGGGTGAAGGCTCCAGGGCTAAGGGGCAACACCTTTCAGAGGCTGACAGGACTGAATTTCAAATCTTATCAGCCGTATCACATCCGAACTGGAACACAGGGGGATGACCTTAAGTCATTAGCATCTAGGATTTAAGTTGGTTCAGAATGAACATTCGAAAAAAGAATCTAGAATGTTTCTGAGGAATCTTTTAGTTGTTTGCCTGGATGTATCGGTAAGGAATAAGCTACAGTTAGGTTCTTATGAGAAAAAACCTGACTTAAAGAACACAAATTTTGGCTGAAAATCAATTAAAATTTTTTGTAGTATATAAGGCTCTAACATGGCAAAGGTTTGGGAATAAAATTATTTGTTTCCCTTCTCTGACAATAAATGTTTCAGAAACATTTTCCTTAATAATAGGTCTGGAATGCTGGAGGCAACGCCTGGCTTTTGGTTGAGAGGCTGGCGTTACTCACTGCCCCACGGCCTGGTCCACGTTTCTGTCCTCTTGCTGAGTGGTGTGCACAACACGTGAGCCAGGCAGACTGGCCCCGTGTACCCTGCACTATGCCCTCCAGGCTGTGCACTGGCTGAACGGCTAAATTCAGGAAGCTTTCCTCCCGCTTCCTGTTTCGCAGACTCGGGCTCCATTTGGACTACTGAGAAGAATGTATTATCAGAGGTGCGCCTGCAATCCGAGCTCTTTTGTGCAGTTAAAGCGATAATGTTGCCATAAAAATCATAGTTTAAAATAAAGTGGGGGGAGAGGAAAGAGCTGACTGTTCAGAGCACAGGCCCTGTACTTTCTGAAGTGTCTATACCTCAGCAGGATTTCTTGCACTGAAGCTGATGCACACTGGGAGAGCTATTCTCCATACAGAAGTACAGACCATTCAGTGACATGAGTTCTTTCCTGGCAAATAAAATATATCTTTAGATCTTTGCAGACATCACCACTTTGGTCCCTACACCCTACTGGGTTTTTATTTTGGAAAAATAGTTTCAGAGCTGTTCAGAGGAAGCTTGTTTTACTCTGTGAACTGAATGTAATGTTGTGAGATTTTCGAAATTAGATTTCACAGTTTTTAAAGTCCACCATAAATGGAAAAGTCTGTGGATCTTTAAGGACGGGGTGAGAGAGAGGAACTTCTCTACTTGGATTTAGAACCAACAGATCTATATTGAGGTGTGCTCATTACACATGTACCCTGGGCCTTAAAAGTATTTATTTGAGATCTCTTGATTAGATATTAGCATTGCCCTCCAGATATCAGCTAGAGCAAGTAATTAAAAGAGAAACAACGCCTTTCTTTGGCTCACAGGTACCACTTTCTGTGTGAACAGTTTACCTATTACAGCACTGCTGTAAGCACAAAGTGTGGTAGGTACACCTGGCTCTCTAATTCTAGAGCCAGATGTCTGGGATCAAAGCCTGGTTCTCCCCCTCATTAGCAACAATGGGCCAGTCTGCTGAGATTGTATGTGCCTTGGTTTTCTCAGGGGTTTTAGAACAGTATCTGTATCACAGGGCTCATATGAAGATTAAACGGGAAAGCCCTGGCACACTCTAAGTGCTCAAGAAATATTGGCTATGATCATTTGACTGCATAACAGTGTTGGGGGATGTGGCAGGTACAATCAGCCACTTCATATGCAGGACAGTGTGTGCAAGTGTGACCAACACAGGGCTTGGACACAGCCAGAAACAGACCACAGAATGATCAAACTTAACTTGAGTGAGGTCACCCAGAACTTAGGATGATTCAAATCTCTTCTCATCTTCAATATTGGATTTATCAGAATACAGTGATTCAGTAATTTCAAATCTGAAATGCTAACAGTAGAACAGAAGCCATCAGGAGAGCCGAAAGGACGGCAGGGTGTCCAACAGCTGAGTGGAGAGACAGCAGAGAAGGCAGGTACCATTTTTATGATTTTGCTTCTGTGAATTCAAGTGAATCACCATTATTCCCAAGCAGTATTTGCTTAGATTCCTGACCTCTAGCTCAAAGCTAATTTGGACTCCACTTTCGCAGAAACAGGGCTATACAGATCTTTATCATGAAAGTTTGCTGAATTCGCTACAAGCAAAAACTTGCTTGGCAGGGAACATTAAATATGAGGTCCAAATTTCATTTTGCTGTGTACAAATCTGAGTATCTCCGACAGAGGCAGAGCTGGTGGAAGCTGGCTGTTAAATCTGCAGGGTGCATTTCCAGTATGAGCACAGGTTAATGGGAAGACATTTTGATAGTTAGATGGGATATTTAAAAATAACTGTATAAGGAATTAAGGTATATAACTCAGAACCTGAAGTCTACTTTGACTAGAAAAGGTAAAGCAAAAGATCGGCACCTTCAAAGTGCACAGCAGAAACACAATATCCCCAGTTCATTCTTCCTTCCCTTAGGCACTGCTAATGGGGTCCAGTTAAACGAACAAGAGAAGACAGGATGTCCCTTCCCCTCTCTCAGACCCCAGTGTGTCCTGTTTGCTCTGCTGAGTGGCCATCTCAGAGCCTGGGAGGGGCTCCCGGCTGCAGCGCCCCCACTTACCAGGAGATGGCGGCTGGAGCTTGGGCTGCTTCTTGGTGTCGCCCGTGCTGAAGACTTCCGGCGGGGGCTCCTCCCCACGCTCGATCTTGCACTCAAAGGCAAACAGGTACTGAATATACTGCTTTTTCAGGGAGCTTGCTGCACTGCTCGAAGTGCCAACATTTAGGTTGGTTGCCAGCTCACGCCACTTCTTGTTTTTATTAACCTAGCCGAAAAAAAAAAAAAAAAGGTAGGATCACTGGTTTGCAGCAGAGTGGCTTGTTTAAAGCCAGGAAACAAAAAAAAGCACTTAATATCTTGGTTTACTTTTTTTTTTTCATTTGCCTCTTTTAACTAATGCTCATTACTCCCACTCAGTAGTGCATAGACAGCATTTACAGTTATAAAACCATTAAGGAACCTGCTGATAGCTACATAAAAAGCATTGCTCGTGGAGATTCTTCTGCCCGGTGCATCTTCTAATGCCTCAGAGTCTGCCAGAGTGGGTGCTGCTCGGAGCCGGCGATTTATCTGAGCAAAGGCGCTCTTGCTCACCCCCATCTCACTCATATTTTTTTAAAAAAAGGGTGTCTAAAAACTAATTTAAAAAGCAATAACAGAATTATTTTGCAATTTAAGTATTTGAGCCTTAATAAGAAAAACAATGTCTCCTTCCAACAGCCACAAGCTTCTAGAAAGATGAGCCTATAATTTCTGTTCATGCCCAGTCTTTGACATGAGGCGTTCTTGTAGTGTTGGGTGAAGGAGGCCCCAACCAAATGAGCCCAATCTAACAGTCCAGCGGAAGTCATCAACCCTGTCTGAGCTGTGGAGACACCAGCTAGCTGACATGGCAGCACCAGTGGGCTTGGGAAGGGGCACATAGGACCATCCAGTGTTCCCACTTACACTCAGGCTGGAGGGAATACAACTGCAAAAAGAGAAGAAAGGAAAGGAATCCTCAAATGTTATATAAGATTTGAGGAATTCATTTAACTTTTTGATTGATTCCCAATGGGAACATGTCACATGAGGCTGACACACGAAGGAAACATGAAGGCCTGCAAATGCTTGTGGAATATTTTGCCTTTAGATGTGTCCTGTGTTAAGTAGCATGGGTTAAAGGGACAGTGAATTTGAATGAAATGTTCAATTTTTGGATTCAAACTTCCTCACAAAGCTCTTTATGTCCATTTACTTAGTATTAAATGGTGCATGAGAAACCAGAGAATACTCTTGGGAATGCTTAGTGCCATTTTTGGTACTGAATGCCAGGCTGCAACGGGCAGGCCTGTGACTGCTTCTAAAACAGCAGGCAGAGTGCTGCCTGGGACACTCTGAAAAGCAAGGCTTTTAGCTGATTCCTCTGGGGCTGCAGCACCTGTTCGAACCACATCTGATGGGGTGTGAGTGACAATGCAGCCAAGGCCTCACTGCTGGGAATCACTACTACATTCAAGCAACTTCATCAGCTAAGCCAGCAGCATCTTGCTCACAGACCCAACCTGGGAGTCCACTTGGCTGAGTGAGGTGTCCTGACGGTTCCTTGCTTCTGTGAGATGGGTGAAAGCCTTCGCTGGCCACCACCCACACCTGGTCACACCTGGTCTGCATCCTGTGATCCCATCTGATTACGCCATCTGGAGTCAAGCTCTAATTGCTTCATTTAGAGGCCTCAGTCTTGGGTGGGAGGAGGCTCCTCAGGGAGGGCTGAGAACAAAAGCCTCTCCTGCACACCCCTGCAGCCCGGAGACCAGGGTGGGTCCTCAGTGATACCTGCGCATCAGCTGACCTACCTTTGGATAGGGAGGCCCGGAACACCTGAGGCCCGGAGCAGCTCCTTTCACTGGTCTGGGAGGGAGCTCAGGAACTGACAGGTTTTAAATGCTCCCAGGTGCTGCTATGAACACCTAGGTCGGAGAACCAAGGGTAGATAAAGGGCATGTGCTTCGCAATCAAACAAACCTGGCCCCACCACCTACCCTGAGAATCCCTGGGCCACAACATTCTTGTACAGTCGGCCTTCCCTGTTCCCTGGTTCTGCATTTGTGAATTCAACCAATTGTGAACTGAAAGTATTGAAAAAACAAAACAAAACAAAACAAAAACCCCGACTCCGCCCCAAAGAAAGTTCCAAGAAGCAACACTTGAACTTGTACCAGCAACTATTTACATAGCATTACACTGTATTGGGTATAAGTAACTGAGAGATGACCTTTAGTATATGGGAGGTGGTGTGTAGGTTCCAGAAATAAAGAGGCTTGAGCTCACAGGGTTTCAGTATTTGTGGGGATCCTGGAACCAGTGCTCTGTGGACCCCAGGGGACGACTGTACTTCAATCTGTTACATCTCTTCTTCAGGGCTGACGACTCTGCATTCCATGGGTGTTGAGAGAGAAGTGACAAGAAAAAGGACGGTGCCCAGGATGCAGCAGGCAGTCACCCCTGAGGGCCCTTTTCTCCATTCTACTTCGGGATCAGATCAGATCAGATCAGTCGCGTCCGACTCTTTGCGACCCCATGAATCACAGCACGCCAGGCCTCCCTGTCCATCACCAACTCCCGGAGTTCACTCAGACTCACGTCCATCGAGTCAGTGATGCCATCCAGCCATCTCATCCTCTGTCGTCCCCTTCTCCTCTTGCCCCCAATTCCTCCCAGCATCAGAGTCTTTTCCAATGAGTCTTTTCACATGAGGTGGCCAAAGTACTGGAGTTTCAGCTTTAGCATCATTCCTTCCAAAGAAATCCCAGGGCTGATCTCCTTCAGAATGGACTGGTTGGATCTCCTTGCAGCCCAAGGGACTCTCAAGTCTTCTCCAACACCACAGTTCAAAAGCATCAATTCTTCGGCACTCAGCCTTCTTCACAGTCAAACGCTCACATCCATACATGACCACAGGAAAAACCATAGCCTTGACTAGACGAACCTTTGTTGGCAAATGTCTCTGCTTTTGAATATGCTATCTAGGTTGGTCATAACTTTCCTTCCAAGGAGGAAGCGTCTTTTAATTTCATGGCTGCAGTCACCATCTGTAGTGATTTTGGAGCGCAGAAAAATAAAGTCTGACACTGTTTCCACTGTTTCCCCATCTATTTCCCATGAAGTGATGGGACTGGATGCCATGATCTTCATTTTCTGAATGTTGAGCTTTAAGCCAACTTTTTCACTCTCCACTTTCACTTTCAAGAGGCTTTTTAGTTCCTCTTTACTTTCTGCCATAAGGGTGGTGTCATCTGCATATCTGAGGTTATTGATATTTCTCCAGGCAATCTTGATTCCAGCTTGTGTTTCTTCCAGTCCAGCGTTTCTCATGATGTACTCTGCATATAAGTTAAATAAACAGGGTGACAATATACAGCCTTGACGTACTCCTTTTCCTATTTGGAACCAGTTTGTTGTTCCATGTCCAGTTGTAACTGTTGCTTCTTGACCTGCATACAAATTTCTCAAGAGGCAGACCAGGTGGTCTGGTATTCCCATCTCTTTCAGAATTTTCCACAGTTTCTTGTGATCCACACAGTCAAAGGCTTTGGCATAGTCAATAAAGCAGAAATAGATGTTTTTCTGGAACTCTCTTGCTTTTTCCATGATCCAGCAGATGTTGGCAATTTGATCTCTGGTTCCTCTGCCTTTTCTAAAACCAGCTTGAACATCAGGAAGTTCACGGTTCACATATTGCTGAAGCCTGGCTTGGAGAATTTTGAGCATTACTTTACTAGTGCGTGAGATGAGTACAATTGTGTGGTAGTTTGAGCATTCTTTGGCATTGCCTTTCTTTGGGATTGGAATGAAAACTGACCTTTTTCAGTCCTGTGGCCACTGCTGAGTTATCCCAAATTTGCTGGCATATTGAGTGCAGCACTTTCACAGCATCATCTTTCAGGATTTGAAATAGCTCAACTGGGATTCTATCACCTCCACTAAGTTCATAGTGATGCTTTCTAAGGCCCACTTGACTTCATATTCCAGGATGTCTGGCTCTAGGTCAATGATCACACCATCGTGATTATCTGGGTTGTGAAGATTTTTGTACAGTTCTTCTGTGTATTCTTGCCATCTCTTCTTATTATCTTCTGCTTCTGTTAGGTCCATACCATTTCTGTCCTTTATCGAGCCCATCTTTGCATGAAATGTTCCTTTGGTATCTCTGATTTTCTTAGAGAGATCTCTAGTCTTTCCCATTCTGTTGTTTTCCTCTATTTCTTTGCATTGATTGCTGAAGAAGGCTTTCTTATCTCTTCTTGCTATTCTTTGGAACTCTGCATTTAGATGTTTATATCTTTCCTTTTCTCTTTTGCTTTTCGCTTCTCTTCTTTTCACAGCTATTTGTAAGGCCTCCCCAGACAGCCATTTTGCTTTTTTGCATTTCTTTTCCATGGGGATGGTCTTGATCCCTGTCTCCTGTACAATGTCACGAACCTCATTCCATAGTTTATCAGGTATTCTATCTATCAGATCTAGGCCCTTAAATCTATTTCTCACTTCCACTGTATAATCATAAGGGATTATGATTCAGGTATGACCTACCTGATTTAGGTCATACCTGAATGGTCTAGTGGTTTTCCCTACTTCGGGATATTGGACACACAAACCCGCCTCAGTGGTAAAAACAGGGCTGTGAAGAGGGAAACGAGAATGTGGCCCCTAGGGTACAGAATGAAGGGGCAAGTGCATGGGAGGCATCTGCACAACCCCAAAAGGAGTGCCTCTGGGCATTCTGCACCTGGGTGCCCCCAGCCGTGGGAAAGGACAGCACTGCCCCTCCTGTCACCCAGGTACAGCGGACATGGTCGTAGAAGGATGCCAGTTTTCTTGTTAACTTGCTCTGGATAGAGGGAAACAGTGAATTTGATTTCTATCTGATCTAGACATTTAGTCATTTGCAAAACATTTCTGTTTACCATGAAATTCTAACACAGATTCCACAGAATTCGAGAACTGTTAGGGACCTTGAAGCAAAAACCTAGCTCAAATGTCTCATTTTACAGTTGATGATTGAGTCCATATAAATGACCTACTGAGGTCACTCTGCGAATGGGTGGCAGATCGGGTTCCCTGACCCCAGTACAGCCCCCGCCCCCCACCTGCCACACGTGAACATGGATCCAGTAAAGTGACCTTCCTAGAGGCTCAGCTTTTTCTTTGTGAGAAAAAAAAAACATTCACGTTTGCATATTCAAAGCTCATCCATAACATCTCCTCATTCAGCTGTTCTCACCTGTGCCAAACCTCCGATCTCTTTGACGCAGACATAGAGTCGGAAGAGGTCCAAGGGCTTCTTGCCCACTGCAGGCAGACTTGAGACCGGGGAGCCCCTCTCCTCCATGAAGGTGAGGTAGCGGTCCACCCACAGCTTCCTCTCTGGCTCATTCCCCAGCTCATACACCTTTGTGATCTTTTCCCCAGTGGTGGTGGATGAGCTGGACTTCTAGAGCCCAGGGCAGCATTTGGAGATGGGGCATAAGCGGGCGAGGGAAATGGAAGAAGGTGAGAAAAAAAGTAATGAGCTACCAAATACAAGAAGAGAAGAAATTTTAAAACTACTGCTATCACACAACAATCAGGAATGAAGGCTACTAGTTCAGGCACAAAGTATACATTTTCTCAATTAAGAATTAACTTTGGCTTTAACTAAAGGGCCCAAACTCCCCCTTTTATATACTCGAAAAACAGAACAAAAATCTTTTTTACTTTATCAATATAAGCGTTGAATCCCAGAAGGCAAGACTCCAATGACCCCTCATGTAATTTTTTCTTTTTTTTAAAAAAGGTGCAAGTTCATTGAATGGCCACAATGAGTTTAAAGTTTCAACTGTAATATTATAGAGCCCCCCTCCTCGTTACATAGACGCCTACATTTCCTTGTCAAACATGAATGACCAATGTATAGCTTTATTAAAACTAAATCATATGGAGGTAGAGCACATACGTGATGTGTGTTGAAAAATACAAAGTAGGTCACATGTCATCGGACCCAGCGGGGTGTGCGCTTTACATGTGAGAGCCTTCTAAATTAATGGCCAGTTACTAGCATTCTCTCAGAATGATCTGCTTTCCTGACTTAAGATTTCTTGAACTTTTCTGTCAAAGTAATTTTAATAGATTTCTTAAGCGACCATGTGTTCATCACAAACACATGTGCTATTTCATACTCCCAGCTTATTTATGAACGTTTACTTTTATGCGCCCATTTGGTTTATACTGATGTTCTAATTCTTGGTCTTTCATTTTTCTAATCTTATATTTGATACTAAAATGTCAGAAGTGGCTGTTTCTGCACACCTGAAGCTCACCCTCTGGATTATGTGATCTGGGAAGGTAATACTTTTTGTTCTAAACAGCCCAACTGTATATTCTCCCTTTCTTTTATGTCTCTGTATTTGTAACAATATTTGTATACTTGTAATATCTGAAACTGTGGGATTCTTGTGCAAAATCACTTGTAAATTCTCAATTAAATATTTCCTTGGAATAATAATATATTTCATTTAGTCATGTTTATTTACTAGGTTATCATTTGCAATGTATAGTATTATGTTAGATGAAGTTTTTTTAACTCTTTTTCGTTATATTTAGCTCAACATAATTTTAAACATGTGACCTGAAATGGGGATGGTGAGTTAAATAACATAACTGTCATTAAGGTTTGATGCTACCTTGTTTAGCAAAGTGATTCCCAATAAAACTAGGGCCTGAGAAAGGATGCTTGAGAATGAAACTAATCAAGCTGATGGGTGGCAGAGGTCCTTCCAATTAACATGTAATTTCCCAAGCTATTTTTGCTAAAATTTTAAGCCTTCAGCTTTAGAATTATTGAAACATAAAATCTTTATATAAAACATATAAAAATGGGTGATACAGCTGATGTAAATAAAAACTGTAGAGTGGCAGGATTAAAAAAAAAAACTGTGACCTTTTACAATTTATATTGATGAAGCTAAAGAGCAAGTCACCTAACAGTTACTTTAGATAGGAACTTAAAATGTATATACATATTCTTATATATGTCTTATAAATTCATGTATATACCAGAAATATAGAACACATTCCATATCCAAGTAAGTTTGTACATTTTATCATATTCTTATATCCAAGGAGTCTCTGACTAGGGAAAGAAACTGTTCTAACACATCTTATACCACATTCTCATCCTGGGAACATTTCAGCAGCTTTGTCATCATTAATGAGGTAGTTATTAACAAGAGGTTTCTAAATCCTACTGCTGAAAACCTTTTTGTCTTTATTGGGAGGCACACTGAAAAAATGGACCCAATCTTTTAAAAAAATAAAAATCTGAAATAAGAATCAGAGGAAAAAAGCACTATCACATAAAATCAATTAATATAACAACAAACCACCACCACCATGAACCTCCCCCTTTTATTTCATCTGTGAAAAATTGAGAGGTAAAAATTTGAGATTCAATTTAAGAATAAGAGATATAAAGTCAATCATTTCAATTTACAATTACTCTAAGTGCTCCACCAACATCCTGAATATAAGAACCAACTGCTATTTCTGGCCTGGTCCTCTCTAAACCCCAAATGTGGAAGGGCTCCAGGAGAACAGTTCATCATGACCCAAGCAATGAGACTATGGTGTTTGTTCCTATTTATGAAAGGACTGCATTCTCATAAACTGAAATGGGTCTAAAGGAATGATTCACTTAGTTTGACTATCCACAGTTTACCTTTTCTTACCATTCTTTGTTAAATGAACTTAAGTTTAACTTCTATATATCTCAATTTGTTCTCATAAAATGAGAAAACCTTAATGAAGATAATTGCTTATAATAGTTTTATTTTTCATAGTTTTTAGATCTTTAAAAATGCACTTTATGGTGCCGTAATGTAGGAAAAGGCATCTTTATGAAAAGAAAGTGGTCAAGCCTCAGTTATGTGTCAGGTCCTAGAAGAGACCTCCTCTGAGGTCAGCTCCCTGGTCTGAATCATCACTAGTTTTATTTGTCCTTAGTGGCACCTGGCCTCACAGGGCATCAAGGTGTGTGTCCTGCGTGGGATTAGCTGTCTGCCTTCCACTCTTCTGACCAGACCTTACGTTCCACAGGGCAGGACCTGTGTTGACTTTGCATCACCGACAGTGACAGCACACTGAAGGTACTCAGTAGGTATTTATTCTATAAGTGAATACTCCTATGAATGAGAAAGGTCTGAGAAGTCTGGCACCATCCAAGTAAGAATTAACAGCTGATTAAAACAGTCTATAAATAGGCTTTCAGTGAGCAAGGTGCTAAGTGAACGTGGACACAGTCTAATAAGACTGAAAGCTGAGAAGGGATTGGCGGACAAGTAACATCTCCATTCCCAGTCTCCAGGTGACACCCTAGCCCATTCCCAAAGTTAGTATCTGTTAGTCCAAACAGAGAAAAATGATATTAAGAAAAACAAAAGCCCTAGGAAGTAAAGACTATACACTTTATCACTGATTAGGCTCAACATGCACTTTTTTTGTTCTCAGACATTAGTTTTGATGTGACCTTTGGATAAATGTCATTTACATTCTACTCATCAACAATGGGCAAAAGAAAAAAAAAAACTAGCCCTGCAGGAAGATAGTTAACTTTTCCAGGCCACTAGAACACCTCATTTTGCTTTGATACTGTAAAAATGGTATCTTACTGCATGAAACATTGTCTTGGAGGCAAGAAAAAGAAATGGAGATTGCTGAAAAATTACAGCAAGACATTATTATGATGCCACAAAAGTTTTCCTTGCATATAACTTAATTAAGTCTATAAGTAGACGTTTCCTCAAATCTTTGAGGCAGATTTACATTTCAGCAGTCTTTACCATATGCCTGGTAATATGTGTATATGCATGTGTATGTGCAAATGTTTATTTTTATTGTAGAATGTTTTGTAACAAAACTGTTGGTCCACAGCACACTGTCAAAGCATAGAACATCTTTGTTATTTAGTTCATTTCAGGTCTGTTATTAGACAAGCTTTATTAGGAACACTGTGAGGAGCAATTTTAAGTACAATTTAAAGTTGCATCTCAGAAAGAGAAGTTAAATACTCTTCAACATGTATCTGCAGTGATTTGACAGTAGAGATAATCTGAGGTCCTTCATAACAATCTCCTTTCGTTCCCTTCTTGAATGAGCATTTCATTTGAGTGTGGAGTTGTTTACTCAATACAAAGCAATCTCTAACACCTTCACTACCTCAAATCACATCCTCCCTTGTTTTTTTTTTCTATGACTGGAGCCAGAAGTATGATCGTGAATTTTTAAGTAAAAAGTGGTTATTTACAGGGAGCGATAATGTATGTAGAACTATATAGAAAAAAGAGGACAGTAATATGTGATTTTTAAGTATGATTATGTTACAGTTAGAAAATTAAATCAATAATTCAGTTTATTTTTCTTTCTCATATTTAAGTAGAAGGAAGGGTTTTGATAATAGTTTCCTATGGATTTACTGGATACAGATAACGTGACAATAACTTAAAATATAATAAATATCTCAATCATTATTATCCAGAAATCAGCAAGATGGAAATTTTAAACATGTAGTATGGGTCTATTAGAAGTCTTTAAGAAAAATCTTTTTTTTCTCCACTCATGTTTTATTGGTCATCTCTTATTTTCTAACATCAGTTCCCTACCCTACTTGAAATCCCTTCCTCTCTCTCTGAATTTCTCCCCTCTTCCCATTAGCAGACTTAATGCTAAATTCCTGTCCATTTTATCTTAAGGTTTTAAAGATATTTTCAACCTCCGAAATTTTCCCCTCTGAGCCAATAAACAAATGTTTTTGAAAAGTTATACATAGGGTTCTATTTGTTGACTTGAGAATATTACTGATTCAAAAATGTTTTTTCTTTAATGAAAAGAAAAACCAGAACAGATTATGGGACAACCCCCTTCCCCATGTTGGCTGCCTTCTGAGACTCAAAGCAAACAACACAGATATCAGAATTAAGAAGCTGCACTCTCTCTTTCCATACTAGAAGCATTTTTTCATTTCATCTTGGTTGTTGAAAAAGCGAAACACATGTCTAGAGAAGAGGTAACAGTGAATATTGCCCTTTCTTCCTCTGAAAAGGAAAATGCTGGTTATAGTAGAGCTCCACATGAATTTTACAAACATTTACTGGAACTACCAAATCTTCAAACCTTCAGCTCTATCTGTTTAAACCAGTGAATGGATAATTAATAGCAGCCTCCTTGTGGGGTTTTGACTAGATTGCCAGATTCTGCAGTTAGAGTCTTCTTCCCTCCAACTTGCTTTTCCTGAGCTGTGCTCTTCAATACATTGTCTTACAAAAATTAGCGTATTAATTAAGCCTTCTTGGCAAGTAATTACATGTTCAGTTTTTTTTTTTTAAAGATCTTTTGATTCCCTATATGAATGTAAAATAAAGGTTACTACAGTGCCATTCTTCTTCTTCTTTAATGGCACAGAATTAATTTCTTTAGTAGGAAAATAAAAGCCTAGTTCTATAGACAGAAGAATATTAAGGCAAAAAAAAAAAATTCCCTTATATACACATTCCCACTTTTTAAAAATATCATATAAAATCAACAATTTTAAGATTCTCAGCATGCTTGCACAGGATATAAATTTTCTATCTCATATGATTCTAATGTAGGCACATATTAATCTATGAGTAGCATTCCAAATATTCACATATGCTAACATTTCTACAAATCTTCTGTTATTTTCTGACAACTAGATTGAAACAAAGTAGGGCTATAACATGCTGAACTGTGCCCAGAGTGTAGTATTTGTTTTCAAGATACAGGTAGTTGTGACATAAGATGTTTTAGACACAATAGCCCATAAAAGATTTAGTCCAAAGGCCAAACTTATCATTTATTCCATGGCTGCTATTAGTTACCACGTAAATGGACAGTTAACTCATTTTAAAGATCTTCCAGAAGCGCACAATGGGTTAGACATTTAAACAAAATCACTGTGTGAAGGAGTTTGGGCCCAGTAGTACAATCACATGCTTCTTACAGACGCTTCTTTGTATCAGTGGTTTCATTATCAGCAATCAACTTATGTTATGATGCATACAAACTTTACTCATTTTGTTACTAGTATAATTACGAAGAAAATCCTTTCATGGATAAATTATGAAGAAAAAGTCTTATAAAACAAATTAATAAGCAAGCATTAAAGTAGAATTAATTATCAAAAAAACCCCCAAAAACCAAAAAAACAAAACAAAACAAAAAAGACAAAAAAACAAAAAACCAGAGCCACTTACAGGGCTTGATGGAGTCTTTGGCCAGCCTGGGCTGCTAATGCTATCACTTTCATCTCCATGAAATGAGGAGATGCTAGCAGAGCTGGGGGACATTGGGGAAGGGACTGGCAGGTTGCCGGGGGTTGGGGGCTGAGAAATACCCTGAGAGCTGTAGCTATCCTGTGGTAGAGGAATAAAAAAAAAAAAAAATGACAAAGGTAGGGCAAACTTTATTTAAAATAACAAAAAGCACATCCAGTTTAACAGACTAATTTTTATATATAATATATATATAAAAGACATGTACAAACAAACACACAAAACCACACACATATAAAGGTATTAAAACAACATTCTTAATTAGTAAACTTGGTAAGTTTGCTGGATGCTGGATAAGACCACTAAGCCACCATGCTTATTCAAGCTTACATGGAATGCTAAGCATGGGTTACCCCTTATGAAAGAAAGAAAGGAAAAAAAAAAAAAAAAGCTGTTCACCTTATTTATCAAATAAGGCAGGAAAGCAAAATATTAAGTATGCTGTTGTTGCTGAGGCGGCCAAAACAGGAAGCTATAAACTGAAGGCAGAGAAAATGGCTGCAAGTATCAAAACCAGGCAAGACCCCTTCCTTCTCCCCACCCCCGAGGCACTTCTCTGGGTGGGTCCTGTCCCTCCGCCCCCTCCCACACCCAGTTAAATGCCATAAGAACTAGTAACTTTCAGATCCACACCATGAAGGGGGTGGGGAAAGAAGACTGCAAATGTGTCGCACAAGATGGAGGCATGCAGAAGAGAAGAAACCAAATGAAAAGAGAGGAGAGCACACGGCAGCTTCAGCGAGCAGGCCCCACACCACGTGCAGAGGAGAGAGGAGTACCTTCGACTTGCCCTCCGGCTGTGCGCTGCCTTCTTCTTTACCGTCGGCTTTGAGGGGCAGGGGCAGTTTGGATTCACTAGGAGACATCATATCTGCAAGACCCATAGATGCTAATTGAAAACAGGAGAGAAAGTTTAGGATTATACGAGTGACTCGTCAGGCTGTGCTCACTAACACAAGCTACCGAGTGATGGGGCACCCGAATTTCCCTCCAAGGAAGGAAAGTAAAAAAAGGAGAAAGAAACTGTAACTCAGAGAATGCTAATTTCTGTAATCTAAGTAGCAACGGATTCTTGCAATTCTTTCTTATCTTTAAGGGGAGAAAAGCAATCATTTAACTCAAGCCCTAGGCCACCGAAAGTCAACTATTATCAATATTATGTTTTCAAAATTATTACGGTTTTAATCATGGAGGTGCAAATAGAAATATGCTCAACGACCAAATTGCTAATTAGGTGTTGGAAGCAAAGGCTGGGTGTGTGTATTTTCACTGGCTGAGTAGAGGATTTACTGCTTTCTTAACTTCCTAAATTCACACAATCCATAGTTTGTAAAATCACTTACCACTTAATACTATTGCACTCAAAAGTCACATCTATTACATATGGCCTAGGCTACAAGGACGGAAGACGGTTGTAACATGATTTTAAAAGCAATCATCGAAAGTCATTTGTGAAGGAGAGGATTTCTAATTACTTTGCAATGGGGCTGGTTTCCTTTCATTCTGGGGCAGGATGTACACAGATCAGTCCTCAGCTGCAGTTCAAAAGCCCAGGTCAGACACCCACACCAGCTCAAGTCAACCCTGCGATCCCAGGCAAGACTCATCTTCTAGCTCCCAGCTCAGAAATTCAGTCAGGTTCATTTAGGCTATAGAATGAAAGGTTCCCAAAGGTCAACTGATTTTACCTGCAATACTAATAGACATTTTTAACTTAAAAATATGGGTTTAGCTTTCTTTTTAAAGGAAGAACAAGGCTAGAGTAGAGAATCAGTGTAGCTATCCAGGGCATAACTGCTGAATTTCTATAGAACCCCACTGTGCAAACCATCTGCACGGCACTGGGCTGTGAGTGCCACACCACCCAGCTGTGTGAAGAGGCAGAGTGAGGAGAGGTGGAAGGAGAAAGTGAGAGGGGAGAGAATTACAAGCCTTATAAATGAGTGAAAACCAGAAAACATTCCCATTTCAAAAGAAAATAAAACTCGAGGTTTTATGAACAGGACCCATTTCACATTCTGCGAATCAAAGTGCTGGCTCAACCACTGCCATGCACATGCAGCATAATGTGCCAAAAAAAGAAAAAAGCTTAAAAAAAAAAAAAAAGGCTCCACAGATTGCCCACTACAAAATGATTATTGCACATATTCATGTATTACTATGTTTTAGAAAATAATTAGTTTTAATTACAGCAGTGAGAGAGCGAGCAGGGCTCTGGCGAATTAGCTGGCAAGCTTGGTGGTGTTAATTTGCTAATATCGTTAGCATCACTGCAGGTTGAGACCAGAGGTCCTGCCAAAAAAGCCTACCCGGCCACGTGCCCATGAGTTTACATCAGCACACTCAATGATGCACTCTGAAATGCCTGTATTTTCCATGGGCACATTGGCTTGTTTTTCAAAGCCCATTTGCAGCCCAGTCAGCCCTTGAAGTCATCACCACACACACAAATCATAATTGGGATGTTTTTCTTTCTTTCTTTTTTCAAATTACTTTCAATACTTAGACTTTAAGAACTGAAACAAAAAGCTTTTTCAAGTGATGCAGCTGCAGAGAAAAATCTATTGGGATCAGCTAAAAACGTGGTTATTTTTGTGAATGTGTGAAACCTCAAAAAAGCAGCTGAGAGATATTACACCAAGAAGACAGCCTTGTGCAAAGTAGCGGATGGCTTTCCTGAAGCTTTACCTCTTGGGTCTACCAGGGTATGAAATTGGGAACATCTTTACATGAAGAAACCCCCTTTTGAGAAGAAGAGAAGAGAAAAAAAAAGCAGGGCAAATGTGGAAAGCAGGGTTTGTTTACCAAAGTCCACATGTCCTTGGCCAGCTATTCCCAGAGTGGGCTCAAAGGAACGATAATCACATAATTCCAGAAAAAAGTGGCAAGTCATGGGCATGGGGTTTCTGTTAAGTCCTGCTCCTTCTAAGGTTATAATAGTTTGTCAGTATTTATAATAAATTATGCTTGAATATGAGTTTTGAAAAACAGGAATTAGTAATTTCTTAGTAGTTCCTTCTTCATGCATTAAATGTGTTAATGTACACAAAAGTAATTATTTTTAACATAAAGCATTAGGCCAATTATTGAATTATGATAATTAATGACAATTTAGAGTGATTTAAAAATCACACTGAGATGAATATATAAGCATATATAGGGGTTTGAAATTCCCCAAATTTCTTCATTTTCTATTATATATTTTAAAATGGGCATCAGGGTATGCAAACCTAAGTATTTTTTAAAAATTATTTTGAGAGAAACGTAAGTACAAAATATAAAGGAACAGTTTTACTTTGTACTCCTGCCTTGTGTGAGTGTCATATACTCAGTCGTGTCTGACTCTTCACGACTCCTCTGTCCATGGAATTTTCCAGGCAATAATACTGGACTGGGTTGCCATTTCCTCCTCCAGGGTATCTTCCCTTGTCCAGGGATCAAACCTGAGTCTCCTGTGTTTTATTTTACCAAATGGATCATAAGGTCTTTCCTTACTGTGGCTTTTACTGTTCCTTTTGTTAAAAAGTTTATTTTTTACTTCTTACCAGAATTCTCAGAGAATCATTGCAAACAGCCATATGTCTCCCAGGGCACTATTTTTTTCTCCTTTTCCAGAAGAGAAAGACCCCCAGTATTATAAGGATGTGTTAAATCAAAGCACTGTTCCTCCTACTGACATCAGTAATCCCATATGTAAAGTTCAGACATGAAAAGGGGCAGTAAAGAACCTGTGACTATAGAGAGAGCTGTGTGGGTACTGTATATACATCTCAAGTACTAGCCTCTGGCTTTACTATCGGAATTTAAGAGAAGAATGAGCTCTTAAAGTAAGTGTGGGTCAAGGTCCTAAGGCAGCTTTCCCACCCTGGATTTAATATATTCAACAAGAACATAAAAAACATATGGTGAGAGTAAAAGTGAACTTAAACATTCATTCCTACCCTTCCAGCTTCCTTGACTTAGTCTCCCATCACAGCTACAAAATTATTCCCAGAAGATGGTAAAACAGGACCAGAAACACACAAATAGTTCTTTTTCATGGCAAATAAAATACTCTGTAAAATGTTTAACTCCTTGTTTTTGAAAACACAAAAGGGTCTATGTAAGTGTATACACTTGCAGATATTCACTGTTTTTATGTGTAGCAAATATATAGAGAATACAGTTAACACATACAAAGGGTATGAGAAAAGCTCAGGAGAAACACTTCTCTCTGGCTGGGTCAGCAGAGCTTTGAAATAATCCCCTGAAACTTCCCTATGCTGACCTGCCTCCAAGAGGGTGGTGCCTGGCCACAGTGCCACAAGGCTGATCACTTACTCTCTTAGGTTATTCGGATGGAAATGTGCTAAGACTTTGTGCAGTGACTTCTGCTGAGGCGAACTTAGAATCACAGATGGTAGATATATTTTCTAGAATTTAGGTATCTTCTTTAAGGTAATGGTTTATATGTAGATAATTATACGACTAATGATATTATAAAATGAAACATGAATAAGTACAATGTAACTAACAGCACCAGTATTATATAAGGATATATTTAATAAGGTTAAACTCGATTCGCAATTTTTCCCATGGTAATACATAATTCTAATCTTTTAGGCCAAATATCTATTTTAAAACCACTTCTTTAGAGGGAAACAAGCCCCACTGCTTACCATCCCACTTCTCCCTGCATCTGATGGGAGGAGAGAACTGCCACATTCAGTCACATTGACTCCATTTAAATAATCACTTGCTCACTGACGCTTGTAACAATCTGTCACAGTACACAGGAGAACTTGTTTTTTGGCCTAGCACACTGTCTACAGGACAACTGTCTGGACTCAGCAAAGAACATGCTGGAATGCTGGTTGCATGAGCTGCTAACTGAGGTTCCTAAAACACCACTGGCCATCATTTGTATTATCTGTACTTTATCCAAAAGTGTCCATGGTTGGAGAAAATGTTTTGCTGTTATTACTGGTAATTTATCTCCATGGGCCCAAACCAGGAAGACTGAGGTAGTGATGATCCAAGCCATTTCTGGCCCACCTCTCAGTTCAGTCGCCCAGTCGTGTCTGACTCCTGGCAATCCCATGGACAAGTCTAGACAAGCACAAATCTAGACAAATCAAGTGTACACCTTCAGACCACAACTCCTGTCAGGAGCTGCACTGTAATTGTGGGCTCCTCTGTCATTCCCATGTCCCTCAGAGACTGTAAGGCAGTTAAGCAGATTCACCTGTATCCATCAACAGACACACAGTAAATGCTAAGTCATCAATTTTCCTTGGATATGCTGGATGATTACTTTCTATCAGGTAACACTTGACTTAATAAAGCTGAAATCAAATCATATAAATGGGTAGAGGAAAATTTAATAAATGCTTAAATTATTAAAAATTCAGTATTTCAAAATGCACAATGCAATAAAAAATATACTACTACTGGCCCATACAAAAGACCATGAGGATAAATGGCCTTTCATTGAACATTTCCTCTGTACGAAATAACAAATAGCTGAATTATCTGAATAATAATAATAATAATAAAAAGAAACCCTCTCTGTGAATCTCCATTAAATTGGTTACTACTCAGGAATACATAAATCTTCTTAGGCAGGGCATCTATTTGTTGTTGGTTATTTTTGTGGCTCTAGGTCCAAAGGAAAAAAGGGAAAAATGAGTGCTGCTAATAGTGGGGAAAATTTATTGTGCAGTTTCAATGCTCTAAAGTAATTTTATTTCAGCAAGCCAGACAAAACACATAATGTCATAACCCAAATACACCATTACCTGGGACGGTGCTGCGAAGGAAAGGGAAAGCTTCTAGCTAACAGTTCAAGCTTTTCATCTTTCATCTTAAATGTAAAAACATCTACCTCGCCAGGATGAATGACTGCTTAACATCAGGAAGGGCTATTTATTTATTTGAAAAGCCTGATTTTCACCAATAGTTTCCATTTTTTCCTCTTCCATAAACTTTTAAGGAGAAGTGAACAGGAATGACACTATTAAATTAGGCCCTAGAAACCAACAAATGCTGGACGCTCAGTGGGATGCAAGCCCAGTCTCTAGCTGTCTGTCCTTCCTGATCAAGAGACAACAGCTCCTGGGGCGGCCTTTCACAGATGGAGAGGTTAGAAAGATGGCGGAAGGCAGAGGAAATGAAAAAAGGTTAATAAGTGGGAGCCCAGCCTCTGACTCACGAGGTTTTCCTAACACATCATAAAGCACTGCAGGACACACAGCTGGCTACGCAAAGTTTCAGATTAACTGCAAGAGGGCATCCTACCGAAAATGTAGGTGTCAGAAAAAGTTAACAGGTCAGGTGAAATACATCAGCGTTTTCTCATTTAAAGAGCAGTGCTCATCATCCCTGGATACTTAGGTGGATTTTAAGGAGGTGGTTCAGGACCTAAGGGGTCTAAGAATGTGGAACATGTGCACAGTTTTAGACATTCTTGTTACTGCCACAAACTGCCAGAACACTCTTAGTCTGCTAATCAGATTAGATTCGCTAAGAATGCAATTATTGAGATCATGGAGTATTCTGAAAAAATTAAGTATCATGAAAAATTTAAAACAAATTGTTAAAAAATGCATGATTTCTCAACAGAGAGTCTACGAATAGCACTTTAAAAACAACTTTTTTCATGTATACAGTTAAAGGTTGAGTTTCCCTAAATGCAAAAAAACCAAACCCTCTTTCAAATACCACCTTGTCCTATCCTTCAATCATTTCCTTTGAGGTATGAATTTTAATGCTTATCTCCACCACCAACAAACAGAGACTACAGACTTTGTCATGGGATCTTCCAATAATGTCCAAAGATAAAGAGAGCTTAGTGTATGTAAATACTCTGCAAGCAATCCACAACGACACTTGAAATACATCCACATATCAAACAAATACAGAATGAATAAAATAATTTACATAAAATGTAATGTCCCTAAGACTTAACAGATGGAGCAAGTAACCAAGAGAAGCAGTATTTCCCCCCTTTTCACCAAATGATCTGACCGCTCAGGTTGCTTCTACACTCTCAGTGGTGCAAACGAGAGGTGGAGAGGGGAGGGGGAGAGCAGCCCTTGGAAGCAGGGAGCTGCCAAGGTTACCTGTTGAGCTGTTCACCATATTGGGCGTCATGCTGTAGGGGGGCGCCTGGGTGTTCATTAGCCCAGAGCTGTTGTTCATGGGCTGGCTGTAGGGTGAGCTGGAAGCCATGAGTCCACTCTGATTCATGCCAGGAAAGCCGCCTTGCCTACATGAAGAGAAAGCACATGCATACGTATACTGACCACGCACAGGAGCCGCAGTTTACCCGGCAGTCATTTCTCACCGTGGCAGTCATTATGTAAGGGGTTGGGCCGTTATTTTTCTTCTTCCCTTAAAATAATTTATTTCCTGAAGCAAAAGACTGAACTCTACTGCTCAGTAATTATTTAATGCACCATGTAAAAATTCCAAATAATATAAGTTCCACAAATAATCATGTCAGGTGTTCCAGGTTATGATTTATAGAGAGGAATATGAAAAGGAAAGGGGGAACTTGAAATAAGAACAGGAATTACAAAAGCAAGCAAAATAAATTTCTAACAATTAAAAAGATTTGATTCTTCATTAACATGACTGAATACCCTTGCATCAAAAACCAAAAGTCAAGAAATAAAAAGCAGATGGGCAGTGTGAAAATGTTTAAAAATTTTTTACTTTGACCTAAATTTTCTGATATAATGAATACTGGAGAAAGAAATTCCAAAACTCCCTTTAACATGGGCAATTAGGTACTACTAAAAACACATCAATTTCCCTATATTAAAATTACACAGTAAACATCAGACTTCCACTTCTTTTTGTAGAACTTCAAGATTGCCAGGAGAAATATCAACAACATCAGATATGCAGATGACACCATTCTAATGCAGAATGTGAAGAGGAAATAAAGAGCCTCTTGATGAGGGTAAAAGAGGACAGGCAAAAAGCTGGCTTAAAACTCAACATTCAAAAAACTAAGATCATGGCATCTGGTTCTATAATGGGTTTGAAAAAGTGGAAGCAGTGACAGATTTTATTTTCGTGGATTTCAGAATCACTGCAGATGGTGACTACAGCCCTGATATTAAAAGACCCTTGCTCCTTGCAAGGAAAGTTATGACTAACCTAGACAGAGTATTAAAAAGCAGAGACATCACTTTGCCAACAAAGGTCTGTCCGTATAGTCAAAGCTATAGTTTTTCCAGTAGTCATGTACGGATGTGAGAGTTGGACCATAAAGAAGGCTGAGCTGAAGAACTGATGCTATTGAACTGTGGTGCTGGAGAAGACCCTTGCGAGTCCCATGGACTGCAGGAAGATCAAACCAGTCAATCCTAAAGGAAATCAGTCCTGAATATTTATTGGAAGGACTGAAGCTGAAGCTCTGTGCACCTGAGGCAAAGAGCCAACTCACTGGAAAAGACCCTGATGCTGGGAAAGATTGAAGGCAGGAGGAGGAGGCAGTGACTAAGGATGAGATGGTTGGATGGCATCAATCACTCAATGGACATGGGTTTGAGCAAACCTATGGAGATAGTGTGGAGAAGGCAATGGCACCCCACTCCAGTACTCTTGCCTGGAAAATCCCATGGACGGAGGAGCCTGGTAGGCTGCAGTCCATGGGGTTGCTAAGAGTCGGACACGACTGAGCGACTTCACTTTCACTTTTCACTATCATGCATTGGAGAAGGCAATGGCAACCCACTCCAGTGTTCTTGCCTGGAGAATCCCAGGGACGGGGGAGCCTGGTGGGCTGCCGTCTATGGGGTTGCACAGAGTCGGACATGACTGAAGCGACTTAGCAGCAGTTTTGTGCCTATGCTCTGAGAAAGACAAACTTCTCTTAAATCCTGCAAAGAGGAAAAGGGTATTCTTTGAACCGAAGGAGATAACTGTCACACAATGTCATTCCTCTAACTGCTGGTAATGAGACAGGGAAAGAGAGAGGGAGAGGTTTGAACAGCACAGTGGTTTAATTTTCCCAGGAAAATTACGATACAGAAAGAAAGATAATGGCAATACTGCAAAATCTTGCAAAGACTCCACTGTTGGTAGTCAAGCTTTTCTTATGTAAATAGTACACTTAAAAAAAAACAAAAACAACTTATCAGAGTTTTGGCTACTAACATTTACTCTAAGGAGTAAAGCTGATAGGAGGGCTAAAAATGCTGAGAGTGAAAAAGCTGGCTTAAAACTCAACATTCAAAAAAACGAAGATCATGGCATCTGGTCCCATCACTTCATGGCAAAAGATGGGGAAACAATGGAAACAGTGACAGATTTTATTTTCTTGGGCTCCAAAATCACTGCAGATGGTGACTATAGCCATGAAATTAAAAGTCGCTTGCTCCCTGGAAGAAAAGTTATGACCATCCTAGACAGCATATTAAAAAGCAGAGACATTACTTTGCCGACAAAGGCCCACACAGTCAAAGTTATGGTTTTTCCAGTAGTCATGCATGGATGTGAGAGTTGCACCATAAAGAAAGCTGAGTGCCAAAGAATTGGTGCTTCTGAACTATGGTGTTGGAGAAGACTCTTGAAAGTCTCTTGGATTGCAAGGAGATCCAACCAGTCCATCCTAAAGGAAATCAGTCCTGAATATTCATTACAAGGACTGATGCTGAAGCTCCAACACTTTGGCTACCTGATGCAAAGAACTGACTCATTGGAAAAGACCCTGATGCTGGGAAAGAAGGCGGGAGGGGAAGGGGACGAGAGGATGAGATGGTTGGATGGCATCACCGACTCGATGGACATGAGTTTGAGCAAGCTCTGGGAGTTGGTGATGGACAGGGAGGCCTGGTGTGCTGCAGTCTATGGCGTCGCAGAGTCAAACATGACTGAGGGACTGAACTGAACTGAAAAATACACAGACATCTGGCTTATTTGTTCCAAATTAATTATGATTAAAACCCCCTCCACCTCCATTAAACTGTCATTTTGTGGTTCTTAATGCATAACAGTAAAAAAAAATTTAAGAGATTACTTAAGAAATTAACACAGGTCATTAAAAAATACTATTCTTTAAGTGCAGCTATTTTCAGTGCATTCAACTTTCTGCTTGGTAGAAGTTCAAACTTCACCTAGCTGAATATTCAAAGTATCAAGGGTTTGAGTGGTTTTTTTCTTTACCAACCATTCAGAGAAATTCTACACAAACTAACACTTATGATGGCTTGGAAAGAATATTCTAGAGAGCTGAAAGGCTAATTTGAGTGTGGCTCTGGGAGGAAGGAGTGTTATTTCTGCCTTGAATTCTCAGCTCACCTAAGTCCCCCTGAAGGTGGTAGGGATTAGATTGCAGGTCATTAGAACACGTCTAAGACCACCCGATGGTTTCCGATTCATCTCTAAGTCGTCAAATACTTATAAATACACTGCCCAGATAGCTTCTTCCTGGTAGCTCAGAGGTTAAAGCGTCTGCCTGCAATGCAGGAGACCTGGGCTTGATCCCTGGGCCGGGAAGATCCCCTGGAGAAGGAAATGGCAACCCACTCCAGTATTCTTGCCTGGAGAATCCCATGGATGGAGGAGCCTGGTGGGCTATAGTCCACGGGGTCACAAAGAATCGGACACGGCTGAACGACTTCACTTTCACATTGCCCAGAAGCTATGAACATATCCCTATACAGTTAGGGTTTTAAACATCAACAATGTAGATTATTGGCATTAACTTTAGTATCTTAGGTTCTCTTCTAGGGTGTTTTCATTCAACGTGACAATTTAACATTTATGTCTGTTTCACAAGAAAACAAGTAGCACCTGCTGGGATCATTCTCTCTTAGCTGATAAACCACATGAAGAGCATCCTTGACTTATGAACAGGCTGTGTTTTCTGGAGACTACTTCCAAGTCAGCGACTGCTTTCAAGTTTCAGTCAACTTTCCCTGTCCTTCAAAATCCAGGTTGAGGGGTCACCTCCTCTACGAAGGCCCTCCTTATTCCGTGACCTGGAAGCTCTGCCTTCTCCAGACTCTGTGCCTTTTATAGCTTTATAGCTTCTGCACTTTCCTTTGTATATTAACATAATTTAGGTTCACATCTTGGCTTTTCTAGTGTATGCCTCTTGAGAAGTACAAATAAGCACATTACAGCTACTAAAAAGTATTTGTTAAATGAATGAATTGACAGAAAAAGTTTTTATCATTGTGAATGGGCATTTGGATAGATGAATACCTTTTCAAGCTTCCACCAAATTCAGTTTCACATTTGGGGAAACTAACATGTGTATGAAACTCACAGTTTCTTAGGCACACTTGTGTACGACTGAGGTGGAAAAAAAGAATCAGAGTATAAAATCCACCAGGTAGATGGTTAAATTAAGTAACCTCAAAGGCCCAATTCCAATCTATTATTTCTCCCCCAAGTCTGCATCTTCAGTCACCATAAGATGATGAAAGTGCACATTAACAGGTTTTAAAAATAACAAAAAGTTTAAGATTTAAAGGTCCGTGCAGTGGCTGTCAGTTGCTGGTTAGAACGGTCCTCGATGAAACTATGCCTCTTGCTTTAAAAGTCAGACTGAAAAGCCAGGGCTCTTGACTCTGTCACTAGTGACACCATCCACTGTCGCTGGGATCCAGGAGGAAAGCTCTCAGCCCAGTTCTTCCACATGAACATGGAGGAACTGATGATGATGATAAATATTAGTAATTTATTAAGTACTGACAAATATGCCCAACATGATTTCTAGGTACTTTATACATGTAATTTTTTAAGTTCCTGGAGGAAAGAAGGGAGCATTATGGTCACATACAGAGCAAGAAAATAAGGATCAGAGAGATTAAACAACTTGTCTGAAGACACAGAGCTAGTAAGTGGCAGAAGGAGATGCCCCCAAGCCTGCTCGCAGACCACTATACTATATATCCTCTCTCAGGGCCCCCTAGCACAGCAGACTCTCCATGGGACAAGGCAGCCTGCTGTGTACCTTCCTTGCATCTATCACACTTCTCTTTTGTTGTATTGCTGCTGCTGTTATTCAGTCGCTCAGTAGTGTCCAACTCTTTGCGACCCCATGGACTTGTAGGATGCCAGGCTTCCTTGTCCTTCCTTCACTATCTCCTGGAGTTTGCTCAAACTCATGTCCATCAAGTTGGTGATGTCATTTAACCATCTCATCCTCTGCCGCCCTCTTTTGTTGTAGGAACGGACAAACCAGAGCGGTGCTTTCTCTGGGTTCCTGGAGGGCTAACTCAGTGAGGTGGACACAGTGAGAGGTGGTGGAAGTGGACAGATCAATCCCTGGACACTGACCTCGAGGAAGGCACTTATCCTGGGGGCTACAGGCCTCCTGGGTGGTATCCAACCAGGAAGGAGCTGAGAGGGAAACGAGCCCTCCCAGGAGAGCAGGGCATTCGTGCTCATGAGTACACACTTGGCCACCTGTCTAAGTGGGGGAGAGAGCCAGTCTGTCATCATCACAGAAGAAATCCTATTCATGACTGCTCTGGAAACTACTGCCAAGACTATTGGTAATTTTGAACAAGCAAAATGGGCTTTATACTAAAAAAGAGCTTTCAATGGTCTCTGTTGAATTTTGGAAATGGAGACAATTTGTTTTTTGGAAGGAAACAGAAGATGGTGGCCTCTCTGATTGGGCTGAGTGCTCCAACTACTGTGGAGCCACCGACAAGAGCATTTCCAGGGCTCACGACAAAAAGCTAATGCGGCTGGGCCGCTGACCACTTTCAGGACCGGAGGCAGTGCTCACAGACTTCCAGCTCTTTCTGACACTGCAACATCTGGAGTGCTCTGAACAGAATCAGGAGTGCAAAGCAGTCACCAGACAGTTCCTTTCTTTCAAAAGGAAACAAGAACAACAAAACAAAAACAGCCGAAAATACAAACTCACACAAGGGAAACATTTTCAACATAAAATGCTGCCCAAATGGAACAGCAAAGGGCCCCAACCTTGATCTTCGGGTGTGTGAACTGCTGGGCTGTGGATTCTAGTGGGTCTACGGGCTCAGATGGTTTTTATCATGAATGGTGCTCTCCTGATGCCATAGATTCGTTACCCACAATGGCTGTGGCAGTAACGTCTGAGAAGGGTGGGCTGATAAACACCTGAAAATAACTTTTTGTTGCTGTTACGCTGCTGGGGCGGCTATTGGTCTGCGTCCTGTGAAAATGACTGTTGGTGGCTCCACAAGCCGCAAGGCACTTACTACACGGCCCTGTGCTGGTGGGGCCAGGGTACAGCCCGGCATGACCCCTCACTGGAAGTGTCGAGATGTGATGGGCGGGGCTGTCATTTAGAAGTGTGGACTTGCAGAATGAACCAAAGGAACTTTAATCAGTCTTCAGCTGGGACTAGACCTAGGTGTCTGTCATTCCCTGACAAGAAGGAGGTCATCACAACGAGAATAATTCAGACACAGAGCCTGCCCATTTGCACTTCCATCCAGCACTGTTCCTCCCTATTCCTCAGTCTACACACACACCAGCAGGTTTTCACAGACCCTCCTTTTATTCACGTGGGAGATTTCTCAGACATGACACATAAATCTGCCAATAATGGGCTGGCTCTGTGGGAAAAATTCCAGAAGCAAACAGATTTTTAAAGTGACCATTTCCAATGGTTCACTGTGAAAACAGAAAGGAGAACACAGCTTCCCACTACAGTCTGAATTTAGCAGGTGAAATATAACTAAGAAATCAATAAAGAGTAACCACACATTTCTAAATATCTCTTTTTAAAGTCAACTACAATAAAATGTAAAGTAAAATAAAGTCTGTAGATGATTCTGGTGTTGGGTAGACAGAGGGCTTCCTTTGTAGCTCAGTTGGTAAAGAATCTGTAATGCAGGAGACCTGGGTTTGATTCCTGGGTCAGGAAGATTCCCCTGGAGAAGGAAATGGCAACCCACTCCAGTATTCTTGCCTGGAGAATCCCATGGACAAAGGAGTCTGGTGGGCTGTAGTCCATGGGGTAGCAAGAGTCGCACATGGCTTAGCAACCAGCCCACCAGGGGCAGACAGAAGTATGCTAGAAACAGACACCACGTGAGTGATGTCAGTATAAAGCCCCAGTGGCAAAGACACATGGAGGGAAGCTCCACTCTCAAGAGTTCCAGCACTGGAGACACCATTCCCGAGTTACGCTCAAAAAGAGCATGCTTTACTGCAGAATGGCATGACCACCAAACGCACGTATCTTTCTCTATATGAACTGTCACCATGGACTTAGTTTAAGTTATGAAGCCAGAAACATAGTTTAAGTTTAAAGCCAGAAAAGACTGCTTACTGAAAAAATAAATGAGACTAACACTGAAATTTAGGGCATTTTCTCACTTAAAACCCAAAGCTATCAGAACTGAGAACATGAAACTCTGAAAAGCCCAATTTCAGCAGTTTATCCTTGGAGAGCTCCTATTGCATACACAATATCACACAGGATGCCTTATTTCAATTGTTTTATAAAGAAACATTTTGCACGTATGTCTCCAGATCACTGGTGAAACAGACTTGCAACCTAAGTTACACAGCAGATCTTCCAAAGCAATACCAAGAGGGACACACAGAGTCAAGATTAGAGTAAGTCCTCTGCATACGAACTTTCAAGTTGCAAACTTTCAAAGATGTGAACGTGTGTGTCATCAACATAAGGCATGAGTGAAAATGCAGCTTGGACTTACAAACTTACTTTGTTGGATTTATGAACCAACTGGACTTATGAACACCCTCTTGAAACGGAACTTGTTCATATGTAGTGGACTTACTGTATTCTAAATCTAATATCTGAAGAGTGAAAATCACTAGCTCTGCCCCCAAAACAATACAATCAGAAGGAAAGCAAAAGGTGTTTAAGCTTCAGCCCACTTTTGGTGTGGCTAATCCATGAATACACCTGTCATAAAAAACACAACTACAGTTCTAGGGGTGATATCATGTTATAATCCCAACAAGCCAGTTGCTCTGGCTAGCAATCAACCCTGTGAAGGTAAAGCGGCACTGACACTGAGACAAAGAGCAAAGGCGAGTGCCAGTGACTTAAGAGACTGTAGGCTCCTGGGAAGATGCACAGCCACATGCTACTCTTAATGAAACTACTGCACCCTTTTCACTCAGGAAGACATGCTATTAATACAATAACAAAATTAATCAGAAATGCCCTCTGCTTGGTTGACAGTTACAGTCATGTGTTCACGATGGGTGTGGGAGGGGAAGGGAGGAAGGAGCACACCAGTGGGCCTGGACAAAGGCAAACAGAACTCAGGCCACCAGAGCCGGGAGTGGCCAATAGCAAGCACACTGGGTGGATCATGGGGAAGTGTGCACACTGGGGGTGCTTCAGTTCAGTTCAGTTCAGTCGCGTCCGACTCTTTGCGACCCCATGAACTGCAGCACGCCAGGCCTCCCTGTTCATCACCAACTACCGGAGTTCACTCAGACTCACGTCCATCGAGTCAGTGATGCCATCCAGCCATCTCATCCTCTGTCGTCCCCTTCTCCTCCTGCCCCCAATCCCTTCCAGCATCAGAGTCTTTTCCAATGAGTCAACTCTTCGCATGAGGTGGCCAAAGTACTGGAGTTTCAGCTTCAGCATCATTCCCTCCAAAGAAATCCCAAGGCTGATCTCCTTCAGAATGGACTGGTTGGATCTCCTTGTAGTCTAAGGGACTCTCAAGAGTTTTCTCCAACACCACAGTTCAAAAGCATCAATTCTTCAGCGCTCAGCTTTCTTCACAGTCCAACTCTCACATCCATACATGACGACTGGAAAAACCATAGCCTTGACTAGACGGACCTTTGTTGGCAAAGTAACGTCTCCGCTTTTCAATATGCTATCTAGGTTGGTCATAACTTTTCTTCCAAGGAGTAAGCGTCTTTTAATTTCATGGCTGCACAGATGCAAACAGTTTCACTGAGAGGTGAAGGAGAAAGGCAGGGAAGGCAGGAGGAGCGCCTTAGGCATCTACAGGCCCACCTGAGGAGGTCAGAGCACGTTCTGAGGAAGGGATACGGGGCCTGAGCCTTAGGCATGGACAGGCCCACCTGAGGGGGTCAGGGCGCGTTCCCTGAGGAAGGGATACGGGGCCCGAGCCTCTCCTCAGGTGAGATCTGAGGGATGGAATGGGACTTAATCAGGTGATGGAGGAGAGGAGAGGAGAGAAGACAGATGAGAAGGAGGGAAGGGCCAGGTCACACGAGGCTTCAGTTCTTTTGCCTGTACCCTCAGAGGAGCTGACAGAGGTTAGGGGTTTTAAGTGGGAGAAATGGCAGAAAAGGATGTGTATTTCAGAGGCATGGTCCTCTGCAGGCACACCTGAGGCGGAAGGAGTGAACACAGGGCAACAGGTGTGAGGCTCTCATGAGAGTCCAGGTAAGAGAAGGCGGTGCGTGGAGCTGGGCTGAGTGGGGAGCAACAGGAGGCTGAGCGCTACCTTAGATGTAATCTGGCAGTACCTGGTGATGAGTCAGACGCTGTGGGGAAAGAAATGGTGGCTGGGACATCTCCTGGCTGCATGAGGGGCAGGTGCAGGGCAGCTGCTGTTGAGGGAAGATGTCAGGGGACAGGAGCTGGGCCCTGGACATATAGGGTCTGCGTGGCCCTGAGCTGCCCGAGGCAATGGCCAAGAGGCAGCTAGAGACGCAAGTCTGGAAAGCAGAGGGTGAGTCCCTTCGTTCATTCGTCCTTCCTCCCTAGGCAGGGATGCCCTTTACAAGGCTTCTTGATCTGTTTTCTAAGGTCTTCCCCTTGTTGTGAACATGATTCTCTTTCTAAGGCAGCCTGTTCCCTTAGCGAGAACTGAAATGGGTATGATGCCAGCAACAAACTGGTTAGAGCAACAGTCATCAGTCATTTCCCAGATGTGAATTAATAACCCCCCAAACCCTTTGGTAATTGACACATTTACGTTCTTTTAAGGGTGGGCAAAGAGGAATGTAATAACATTCGACACCTCTATGAAGAAGGCCCTTCCAGTAGAGGGGGTGATGACGGTTAGCCTGTTCTCCAGAACCATCTTTGGTGAGTGCATGTTTGCAGGTAACTCTTCCGAGCGGAACTTCTCCTATGCAGGTCTTTGCCGCGGGCTTGTGTAACATGGCAGTGCCCACAGGGCCTGCCTGTGCCTGAAGTGTTCCTCCTGCCTGTCTCCACTTGTCTCCTTCACCCCGCATCTCAGTGAAATTGTTACGACCAAGTGCGGAAGGATCCTGCATATGCCATCCTGAACTTTCTAAAAGCCCACATCAGAAAGTTTGTTTCCCTTTTTTGTTAACTACTTTGTGCAGACTTCTCAGAGGGCTCCAATCTGTTCAGTCCTGTTCCTGGCACTCACTAGAAAATGCCACCAGCTGTGCAATTTTGGAGATTTAGTACTTCCTTTTTGTCTCAGTGTAGGTAACTAGTTTCAGTTGTTCCTAAAGCCGCTGACTGGTCTTCACCTTGTTTTGCAAAGCAGCTAGGAGAACAAACAGAGCTCCAGGCTTCTGAAGTGAGAGACTTCCTTGTTGGGGTGTGAAGAAAATGCAAAAATTCTCTGGCTGCCTGAAATTTGGTAATTGATAATGGAGAATGTTCTCTTCATCTCAAAGTTGATTTTGGTTTGTTCAGCCCACTGTTATTACGAAATGTTTACTGGCAATCATAAAAAAATGTCTAGAAGTCTCCCTTTTGAAGATGCTACATTCAGAGATTTTGACATCAATGATTCTCTCAAGTACAAGTGTGAGTTGGACTATAAAGAAAGCTGAGCACCGAAGAACTGATGCTTTTGAACTGTGGTGTTGGAGAAGACTCGAGAGTCCCTTAGACAGCAAGGAGATCCAACGAGCCCATTCTAAAGGAAATCAGTCCTGAATATTCATTGGAAGGACCGATGCTGAAGCTGAAATTCCAATACTTTTGCCACCTGATGCGAAGAACTGACTCATCTGAAAAGACCCTGATGCTGGCAAAGATTGAAGGTGGGAGGAGAAGGGGACGACAGAGGACAAGATGGTTGGATGGCATCACCAACTCAATGGATGTGAGTTTGAGTAAGCTCCGGGAGTTGGTGATGGACAGGGTGGCCTGACATGCTGCAGTCCATGGGGTCACAAAGAGTTGGACACGACTAAGAGACTGGACTGAACTGAAGTGCAGGGTGTTACGAAAGCCACAGGGGGCAGCACTGGGCCCCAAACCTGTTTTTCCTGGAGCAAGAGGTGACCCCGGACCTTTGTGGATGCTGGCACCTGTGGCTTCTAACCAGCCTCTAATAAGCCATAACTGGTGCACAGTTCCCTTGTCTGGTAAAAATAGGATCTGTTGAATCTTGTGAAAGAAAAAATGAGTTACCACTGATGTTCCCCATAGAAAGAAAAAAGTGCCCCGTTCTAACTGCATGATATTCAAGGTCTTTGTTTTAAGAAAGTTTATCTTGAGATCATAATACCATTCAAGATCTCCAATGACTTATAAAGGGGACTATTCTTTGTCAGTGACAAGAGTTCCCAGCCTCATACCAAGACACGCCCTGCATGTGTACAAGCCATAAGGGAGAGCTGACACAGGAATGGGTCTCCTTGGAGGTACGGGAACCTCGTACACAGGGAGCAAACCAGCATGACAGGTACTGAGGAGCCAATTAGTAGCTGGAAACGAGCTGACCCGTGTACCGTTTTGGGAGGGAACAATCAAGAGGGCACAAATCGCATGCATATTCAGACTTTTTAGACCCTAACAGGCCATTCTTAAGACTTCTTAGACCCTAATGGACCATTCTTAGACTTCTTACACCCCAGTGAACCATTCTTAGACTTCTTAGACTCCAGTGGATCAGTCTGTTGGCTGAAAAACAAACAGAATTTGAGTCCTGAGATCTGCATTTCATATGCTTTACTACAGCAACACTAAAAGCCTATAAGGAGGAATGCACTTATCCAGGGCTGCAGTGTCAGGAAACATATCAATACTACAAAGTTACTTAATTTGTTTGGGTGAAACACTATTCAAAATTAGGGGCAGCTGAGCAAAACTATAGTTCTTTATGTCTGTCTCACCTGCTCAAAGAAGCAGGAGAGGCAGGATCCAGCAAGTTCCTCCCGGTAGGTTTTTAACAGTCAAAACCATTCCAATAAGAGTTAACAAGGGACAAAATCTTATGTGTGCTCAGTCATGTCTGACCCTTTGTGACTCCATGAACTGTAGTCTGCCAGGCTCCTCTTGCCCATGGACTTTTTCAGGCAAGAAAAATTCCCACTGGAGTGGGCTGCCATTCATATTGCAGGAGATCTTCCCAATCCAGGGATTGAATTCATGTCTCTTGCATCTCCTGCAATGGGATGCAGATTCTTTACCAATGGCACCACCTTACGGTTGGGTATTTTAATCTATACAGTGGAAATGGAGCTCAAAATAAGAATGAAGGTCAAGATCGGGACAGCCGCAGGGAGTTGCTCCCACAGCCTTGCTGCTACCAGCTGAGAGGTGCTCTGAGCTGTCAGAGAATCCAGCCTCCTCTCCACCTATGATCTTCACACGGTCACCCGCGACACCTCCCCTGCCCCAGACTGGATCACATCTTCTTCATCACTTATAAACTCTTCCTGTTGCCTTCAGTCCAACACTCTGTTGAGGTTATGAGATTTCAGGTTGGCAACCACTTGACACTTCTGGGTTTCAGCCTGAGAGCCCTGCAGGTTGGGGCTGAGGCCAGCAGTACTACCTGACATATTTGTGATCACTCAACAGCCGCACCTGAACAGCTCTGAATAGCTGGGACTGACAGGGCTCTATTGCTGAATTTTTCATGGGTGGACTGCAGTGCTGATTCCAGATATGATAATCTGTTTCTCTGGTGTAAGTATGTGGTACGTGGAGGCAGAGATGTCATGAAGCCCATGAGGTCAGACACGAAGACAAGTTGCCTGGATAAGTGAAGAGGGGCATGAGCTCCACCGATGGGAGAGCCATCTGGTTAGAAAGAGCCCAATCCAATACACATGCCACTGTGAGCTCGCTTAGGCAGCAAGGATGGCACCCTGTAAGAGGTTCAGACTGGGACATGGACAGGAGACCTTCTGAGAAAGCAGGTCTAGGTATGGAGGGGAGCTTGGAATATCAGAGTATCAGGAAGCTACTGTTATCTGAGAGGATACTCAGAGGTAGAAAATGAGACAAAAGATCGCCTAAGCCTGAGTTAAGGTATCAGGTCTATTTAAACATCAGTCTCTCCAAATTCTACCTAGTGTCCCCAGCTCTGGTCCACGTTTGTCTTCAGCCAGTGTCTACAAGGTACAAAGCACAGGTCATCTGAGCTCGGGCTTGTCCTGTCTCCTCCCTCTGTGTTTTTCATTAGGGCTCTTCAGCTGCAGGAATTTCTAACGGAGGCCCCAGAAGTGTGCTGGTCCCCACACCAGAACCCCCCAGTTTACAACAATAAACAGGCTCCCGAGCCTCACTGATGTGAGACTGGGGTGAGGGTGTGTGTTTTTATTTAAAAATCTCTCTAGGTAATATTCAGTCATTTAAGGAACTTCACAGACTCTAATCTATTAAAAGGTTTGCTGTACATTTCATACTTTGATTCCCTGGGTCTCATTAAACTTTAATGAGATCTTGGTCTTTTAAAAACTGTGTTTTACTAATTTTTTTTTTAATTTGAAGACTAATAAATGTAGTTTATGGCTGCCATAGTTATTCCGAAACTGAAAGATTTATTTGAAATCATCTTAAAATACCAACATAGTAATATTCATTCAAATTCTGAATTTTGAAAGAAAAAAGGAGCTAAAAATGAAAGCATGTTTAAGTGTTAAAGCAAAGGCTTATATTTAATTGCAGAAATTAAAACTCTATTTAAGTCTTTGAAATCTTTTTGCTTTGTCTTTCAATAACATGGCTTTTCAGATCATAGCTATTACTTTAAAACCTAATTGGCCAAAATCCAAAGGGCTAAATTCTTAGTTAACACAAATCACTCAGAGCCCTTCAAGCCCAATATAGCTGGGGCCTGACACACATACGTTTCTTCCCCTTCTCTTTGACACATTAATGCACTATCTCCATTACTATGTTTCCACATCAGTGGCTCCTTGCCCATCAGCACAACTGCGTCACACTGGCTTCAAGGAAATAATAGAGAAAAAGTGCCTTGCTGGCAAATAGCAACAGGGAAAATGAATTATAAATACACCTCACTAAAGAATAGTTGCTGGAAGGTGTGTGCATGTGTGTGTGTGCACATGCACAGAAGACAGACACAAGCGCCTATGGAGGCCCACGAGGACACACCAACCCGCCTAGGTGTGTGTGTGCCGTTTCCAAGCAGAGAAACCACTGCTGAGACTCTCACAGAACAGTCAGCTGTGCCAACACCAATAGTTAGGTTGCTACTGATCCAGCTACCAAGACTTAATGAAATTTATTCACCTTGTTAAAGAGTGGCTAAGACTGAAAAACAGTATTAATTAAAATCTCTAATCTCCTACTTTACTAAAAGCAAAAGCATTTAAATTTCAGTTATCTGATCTTTCAGTATGACTTAAGAAAGAATTAAAATGCAGGTCTCCAGACTCAGGGTTGTGATATCCAGAATAACAATTCCTTCTAGACAGGAGAAATGAGACTTTTCAAACTGACTCATTTTTGCTCCCTTTTTAAAACAAAACAAAACAAAACTAAGCAGTCTAAGAGTCTTCCTCCATCTGATATTCAGTTAGTCCACTGGGGAGTTTCTCAGGGACAGAAAAGGATGACAGATATGGCTTGTAACAGCATCATGAAAATGTATGCATTCGTAAAAATGCCAACTTCTGTTTCTATTCTTGCATGGCTCAGAATTCTTCAACAGCTACACTCCAGTCTCAAGAATAAATGCAAAATGTTAAAGTGTAATTGGCAGCAATCAAAGGGTGAAAAGGATAGAAATTCAAGCCCAACTGTGTGCCACCAAGTAAACTGTCACTCCATCTCATGAAGTATGTGGCTCCAGAAACAAACTCCCTGTGACACGCAGGGAGTCTGCGTGGGGAGCAGCAGAGCACTGCTTTCCTTTCAGACAAAACAGAGCCTCTGATGAAGACAAGTAGTCCACACCTCGACACATAAAGTTGGGTTGCCAGTAAGACACTGATGAATATCTGCTTTCTAATAGTAGATCTGCCTTTGGATATAACAGAGAACTAAAATTAAGAGAGCTTTTTTTTTTAAAAAAAGAATATCTAAAGAGACAGTACTAAGTAGCAGGAAGAGCAGTAGGCCCAGGAGACTGGCCCTGGGGTCTGCTTTGCCCCTTCTGTAACTAAATAACCATGGCAGTAATGTTGTAGGTCTTGGTTTCCTTCATCGTAAAACTGAGGGGTACAGACTGGATGACATCTAAAGTCCTTCCAGCTCTAAAATTCTGTTACTGTACAAGTGAATCTCTATATCCTCTTGGAATCAATTCTGATGAAAATATTACTACTCTAAAGTTCTGTGCCAGGACTTTGACACAGACCATCTCAAGACACTAGAGACTTGATTAAGGTTGAGCTACAGGAGGTGCTCTGGCTGGCTGATTTCAAGGAATAAAAATCTACCATGGCCTAAAGATCTAGGGCTTGCCAGGCCTTCTGTAAATTCACTGAAGTCATGCATATTCCTTGGAGCTCATTTCTAAGGAAAAAAAAAAATCTGGATAATGCTGAAATATCCAAATCCACAGATCAGCTGTATTGAGCAAAAATGTCAGTTGCTGGACAATACCAGGTGGGTGGCACCTAGAAGGAATGAATGAAAGTAAAACACACTAAATGACTGAGGAAAATTGATTTCACATGTGTGTATATGTGTGTTAAGCACAGAGGTCAATCATTCAACAAATGTGAAGGACTATGTTACAGCTTGGGATTCATGGACATGCTTCTTTACAAGCAGTAAGTCAACATCTTTCCTAAACTGCTGGCCAACTTTGGCTCGCCGGCACTTTGACAATGTCTCAGAATTCTTCCAAAGTGATGCTACACACTGCCGCCAGAATTGGACTGAATGTGAACGTCATCTGCCAGCTCTGACTAGGCTTTTAGTATGACAACTCGTATTTCCCACTCTCTGCTTCTCATGGCTTCAAAAGAACAGAACATTATCTAGAAATGTTTTAAAACTGAATACAGCAAGGCATCTTCTGAGTAAAAAGTATATCAAGTGTGTATGGGGGGGTAGCCTGGACAGATATTACATATAAACTGTTCATTTCAATTTACTGGCTAGTATTATGCAGCTAATCTAGTAACTGAACAGTAAGATTCATAACATTCTATTGTAAACTGTCTGAAAATCAGAATGAGAGAGTCCTTCACTCAAAAGGTGACAAAAATTGATTCATCCATATGTTCCTTAACTTATTCAGTGTCACTCTTAAGAAAGGAAATAGTAAAACTAGTTAAATCTGTTTTTTTTCCTCTAAACTATCTTATATCCAACTAGTTGAGAAACTCTAAAGCATAATTGCCATAATCCTTCATTTTTGCAGTTAGCTTTCTGTCTCTAAATGCACACACATACACACTCTCTCTCTCTCACACTCACTCCCTCCCTTCATCACTAATCTGTCTTTCTCAGATTCCCTCATAGGCTCTAGGCCCTTTGGGATTCTGACTTGAGAAAGAAGACATTATAACAAATTCTGAATACTGTGTTTTTGAAAGATTTGAGCTATTTCTTCCCTAAAATCTGCCATTTAGTGAACTGCTTTTTCAAGTTGCCACCCTAACTTTAACCTCACAGAGCTATATCCATGAGGAAAGAAAACAAAAGCAAAAACACAATTTGCTGTGAGGAGGTGTTAGGTAAAGCAAAAACAATGCTGAAAATCAAATTTCCTAACCACCAGCACTGAAACATGTACTACACATGCTTTCTCACATTCAAGCTTCTGCTTTAAAAAAAAGGGAGGGCACAACAGGTTACAGGTTATTGCAAAGGAACTAAGATTTAAAATAGAAATAAAACTTTCTTTTTCAGAAAGAATAGTGTAAACACAAACGGCAAAATTCAGAGCTAATAGGAATGGGGCTGCAAGGATGAGCCTTTGCCAAGTGGGTTTCATACAATTTACGGACTCACGCCAACATCTTTCTTTTCCTTATTTTTAATTAAGGAGGAGGTGCTGAATTCTGAGGAAGCTATCTGGATGCTGCTGGCTGAAATGCAGATCTGATCTTCTCGTGCTGGTTGGCGAACATTGATTTTCTGCCCCAGTGGAAGAGATTTTACTCTGATGCATGCCATTTAAATTCATTTTACACAGCTGCTTAATGTGGCTTGGCAAGGCCCAGCCAAACTAGCTTTGTGGGTCTAAATAGGACTCCTGAGTTGGTAAAGGACAGAGCCTATGGATTAGCAGCTGATGATAAATGCTTTTCTCCCCTTTTATCTTCCTACCAACTCAGGAAGTGAGCTTGAATGTAGCACAAGAAAGGAAAAAAGACGAAAGGCAATTTCTCCAAAATAAGTATGTTTACCTCATTCCATACTTATTTCAATTTTAGGATTATGTTTACAGAAGTCTTTATTTGTTGTGACAATTAGGACCGTGTTTACAGGATCTAGAACTTTCAGTGGCAAAATTATCATTTGCACTTGTTGCCTAATAGATGTATAGAATATAAAGCTACTAAAAAGCTGCGTCATACATTCATAATGAGTAGTGAAACACAATTACGTAAGTTCAGTCTTTAAACAAAGTTAGTTGATTGTTCCCTGTTTTTTATTTTACAAAAATGTTTTATCTTTCTACTGAAAGCAGCTCCTGAACACAAATCAATCTACACGAGATAATCTTATCATTACTATATGTTAAATAAGATCACTAACAATATTTTTGCTTAAACACACAATAATAATATACTTTAAGATTATTTACTAACATAAAGACAGTGACAGCCTGATATTACAGTTTTGTAGCAGGAAAGGAGAGAGATACTTTTTGTTGCTGTATGTAATTCCTGTGTTGAAACTGATAATAACATGGCAACACTGTGTTTGGGGAAAAAAATCCTGTGTTGGATTATTTGGTTTTATTTTCCCGGTGACTTCGATATTCTAATCCTCCTTGGGAGAAGGAAAGAATAGAAATCTTTGATACAGATGTTTGCTCAGTGATGTCACTAGACCCTCCCAAGTCCTATTAATAACCTCAGCCCTGCCTCCTGCATGGGGCTCTCGTCAATGAGCCTGCTGCTCTCTGAATTCAGGGGGTGTGTGGGAGCAGGTCGCTGTTGTGGCAGGAATGACACTAACATGGTCATGATAACAGTGCTGCACAACACACCTAGACAACACGACAACAACGGTGGGGGACATGACGCCAGAGCGGGTGACTTCATTACTTTTACACAGATAAAAGTTTTTGTTTCCCTCTCAGGCATGAAGGAAAGAAGCCATGCCGAAGCCATGCAGAGACAGAATTGGGGGGTGGGTGGGACAACATGCAGGTCTCTACCAAACTACCACAGTACTGCCGGGGAGAATGAAAAAACGAAACAGAACAAACAAAAACCCAAAACAAACAAAAGTAAAAGACAACCCCCTCTGAGATGGATCTTCTCTTAGGTCTTTCACCCTCCTGCTTTGGGTGTTCCTTTTGCAGCCAGATGGCATGTTCATTAACAGTTTAAACAAATGCCCAGGTCCCGCAGCAAGTCAGGGTGTGTGGCTACCTACCCGTACTGGTCAGGCTGGTGCATCATGGGAGCCTGAGAGTTGCCATAGTTGGGGTGCTGGGAAGAAAACATGGGGCGTCCGCCAGCCCCAGACTGGCTGGGATAAGCAGGCGACCTAATGTATGGTGGCCTAAAGTAGAACAGAAGAACAGCTTCTTTGGATTTGTTCTATAGACAAGTATGAATCCCCCTGTCCATTACGTTATCTCCACACCAAGGTGTGGTGGCTTATAGAGGGTGGCCTGATACTCCATATTAGAGCTCTGATGGGCGGAACATGAAGGCAAGACTTTGGAATGGTCTATTGATTAGAAAAAGAAACTGAAAACGCTTGGATGTATACTTGTATATTAATTTATATAAAATTATATATAAACTGATTCAGAAAGGGAACACAGCAAAGCTTTTTCATCAAACAACTATGTCTTAATTTCTACAGTTTTCGTCTTCCCAGCTCACTACTCAAGGCTTCATGTCATATGCAATCAAATATTTTCTCCTTAAAAAGGAAATAACTTGTGTATTTTTTGAGTTGTGACAATGGACAATTCATTTAAACCTAAATTAGAACTTCAACTGGATGGGCCCAACCAGTGCTCACAGACAGGTATATTAAAACGTTCTCTCTGCAGCCTGTGTAAGTTCAGTTCAGAGGTATAGTGCTGGGGTTCAGAAGATTCTAAGTCACTGTAACATGGATAAGAGTGAGAGAGGTAGGGGGAGGGGGTAAGAGAGAGAACCTGACTTTCATTTTGATTCCTCAAAGGAAATATTTTGTAGAGCAAATAGTGAGACTGGAAGGGTCCCTGACATTCTCAAACAGCAGCTTCAGAGGAAAAGTAACAAAAGGATACATTTACACACACACACACACACACACAAGCTCTTATTCCACCTTGACAAAATCAGAATCTTCTATTTTTCCTCCTGAAGATACCATATTGTTCAGTCGCTCAGTCATGTCTGACTCTGCGACCCCATGGACTACATATCTTTCAGTGTCCTTTGTTTTAAACATCTTAACATATGTTAAACAAAATTGAAACATTTTTTTCATTTGAGTCTTTTAAAACATAGTCACTTTGCCTCATGAACTTTTAATTCAATTATTTTAAAACAGGTCAAGTATTTACTTCAAGACTTTTTTCAGGATTAAAAACAAGTAAATAATTGAGGCTAAAGCCTTGCTCTATCAACTTAAACGTTCAGAAATACAATCATTATTTTGCTAACTGCCTTTTGGCTTGGACAGAGAGAGACATATGCCCAGAAAAATAAAAGTACAACATAAGAACATGAAGCAATAAATCTCACACGTATACATTTAGACAAACACACACAATACACATATGTGCACATACAAAGTTCCTATTTCATAAGGATTTCTACAGTGAGGTTAAAAACAAAAAAGGGAGGCGTTCTTTTTGAATGTTTAGATTTGGGCCAGTTTCTAGGCTTTATACCCTCCTGCCTAAGCTTCACTGTGTTAAATGGAGCCACAGAGGCACCCTGCACCACTGGCTTTGGGTGGCTAGGTGCAGTGACTCTTCTCAGCCATTTCAAATAACCTCCTATAACTGATGGATTCCTTCCTCCATGTCTCGTAGAACACAGTCTATCATTTACTTCTCTGGCCTCTCTGATAGAGAACATGTAACACAAAAGGGGAGGCCAAGCACAGTGGCCCTCTGCTGCTCTCCACCCCCACTGACGGGATGACCAATTCTGGCTCCGCGCGTGTGCACATGTCTGTGCAGACTGCCCGCCCAACGGCATACCTGCTTTGCGCCGAGTTCGCAGCGGCCTGCATCACTGCAGCAGCTGCCTCCTGTGCCTTACGGTTCACGGTTGGCATTGGTGGCCCCATTCCTGGCCCCCCCTGCTGAGACATGCCAGGAGAACTGGGGGTCATGCTGCTCATGTTTCCAGGAAATGGTCTGTTCTGCATGCCTGCGGATGGCACTCGTCCCAGGGGCATGGCACCACACGGCTGGCTTGGCCCTTGTCCATGCATCTGGCTGTTGGCATTGACGCCCATGCTGGGCCCTGGGCCGCTGTAGCTTGCACTGGGCACCCCACTGTATGTTGGGGGTCTGGAGTAGTTACCTAAACAAAAATCAAACACAAATTAGAGCCTTGTTCTTAATATCTGAACTTGTGAAAATATTCACTGGAAGTACTTTTGGTCCAACGATGTGATCAACACAGAATATTAGTCATTATCCTCATTAACCCTTCCCCTTTGGTGCTGATGAGGCTGGATGTCTCAAAACACATGATCTCTGTACATTCCAAAGGCAAAGAGCCACACAGGACACTGAAACATGGAGAGAAACCCAGGCTGAACTCTGAAACCATCTCTGCACAGATACAGACGGAGTGCTGAGTGGTGCTTCAGCTCATTCAACATCTCATGCTATTATCAAAATTCAAGCAAAATAATTATTTTAGCCCCCAGTCCCTAGGTGTACTCCAATCTGAGATTGCACCAGTACATCACTGCTGCTCCTGCTGCTGCTAAGTCGCTTCAGTTGTGTCCGACTCTGTGCAACCCCATAGACAGCAGCCCACCAGGCTCCCCTGTCCCTGGGATTCTCCAGGCAAGAACACAGGAATGGGTTGCCATTTCCTTCTCCAATGCATGACAGTGAAAAGCGAAAGTGAAGTCACTCAGTCGTGTCAGACTCTTCGCAACCCCATGGACTGCAGCCCACCAGGCTCCTCTGTCCATGGGATTTGCGAGGCAAGAGTACTCGAGTGGGGTGCCATTGCCTTCTCCACTACCACATGACAATAAAGTGTTCAGAAGGTATAAGGAAACATGCACATATGATCAAAACTACCCTTCAAAACCCCACAGGAGGGGTCATGTGGAAACCTACAATTAGTCCAACCCAGTCGGCATTTCTCTGGTGTCTAGAGACATTTTTTTTTTTTTTTGCTTGAGCACCAGATAAAGTGGTTGGGTTGTACCCAGCACCATGTCTTATAAATAAATTTTAAGCACAAGCATGGCACTCAGCAAAGCAGGATGGTGGCACTACAGGAAGCAGGCAGGGTCTGAGACTGAGATAAACGTCTGCAATGTCACCCTCCCATCCCTGCTCACATGGGGCACATGCTCCTGGAGTAGATGGCCTGGACTAGTTCAATAGTTTTGTTTTCTCTCTCCTTCCACACCTTTTATTTTGGTTTAGGGTACATAAATTACAGTCAAGTAAATTGAAGGCATGTATAATGCCACTTCGTAACAACAACTGCTGAACCATGCACACTATGTGTGAGATATCAGGTTAAGTGTTTTGCACCTATGATTTCATTCATTCCGCCAATAACTATATGAAATATGGACACGACCATGACTGCATTGACAAAAGAAGAAAATCAAGAGCTAGTAGGTTAGGATTCAAGCTCAAGCCAAATGATTATGGAACAAATGTAATTAACCAATAAAATATGCTGCCTCCTAATAAGTGACTGTGGAAATGAAATATATTAAAAGGAGAAGTGTTTGGAGAGTATGGATTAGTGTTTCTCTACCTGTCCTTACCACTTCCTGGAAGAATCTCATCTACACAACGTAACTGTTCTAGGCACAAGGGATGTAAGGTTAAATACAATGCAATTCCTATACTCAAGTTCACAGCATAACAGTGTGAGGGTGCGTGTGTGTGTGTGTGTGTGTACAAGGTGAAGTAGCAGGGGAAAGACAAGAAAAAATACAAAAGCAAAAACAGAAAAGATAATGCACTGTAAAACGTGTAAGAGAAAGAAGAGTAAGTCCTTGTAGGGTAGGGATACAGGGGGTCATCTGCGGAGGGGGGCGGCGCTGAGTGAAGGTCTTTGAAAAACCATGTTGGGTCTTGACCCAGAAATCCGTGTGGGGCAGGCTCTGGGATCTGGGAGAACTGGGGCTGAGTGAAAACTCTGTGAATATACCAACCATGGATCTTAGGTAAGTTGTTTTAATTTTTCTTGGTTTCATTCTCTTTCTTTTAAAAAAGAGGATCCTCTTTATTTCGGTCTACTTGAAGAGTTGCTGTTAGGATTAAATGATGTAATATGTGTAAAGTGTCTCAAATACGGGTACAGAAATGGTTGGGGGTTACTGGCGGGATGATAATAACGCAGAAGAGGACAGAGAGCCCCCGTCGGTGAGGCAGTGAACAACAGCGCTGACAGCGAGGGCGCACTTGAGAGCAAGGCACTGCTGAGCTGGCGCGGCTGAGAAGGGCACGGGGGGGCCCCGCTCACCAGGCCTCCCAGCCTGGAGCGTATTCTGAAGGTGAGGAGGGGCTTCTTCAGCTTTTTCCAGCAGAAACTGGGTTAGATCAGCAACAACAATAAAAGCCAGCAATTCATGTTTCCTGTGTGCTAACCTCAGCTCCAAGTTCTCAGCATTACCTCCTTTCATCCTTATGTCAAGCTTAAGAGAGCCCAGTCACTGGCGTCCTCACTTCAGGGAGGAGGAGCCTGAGGCGATATGCAGAGTGACCTGACCCAAGGTCATGTGGCTAACAGGCCTCAAAACCGTGGTCTGAATACCCTATTCCGCTAGCTGCACCCAAATGGCCTCTCAAATACTTAACAGAAAACCGCACCGACATAACAGCATGGTCCCAATCATGAAAGCAGGTTTTCTTTAAGGGCACCTACAAATCTGTAAGAAGCCCAGAGTTTTCAACAGTGACTGATGTCAGCTCTTTGTTAGGTGCTGCCCGTGAACTCTCTCACATGGCTGTCCATGAAGTATATGAAGAGTGAGTATTTTAGGCTTTGTGGGCTAGATGATCTCTGTCAAAACTAAACCGCCACTGCCGCCTTGATGTGGCCAGAGGTGACACACACATAAATCAGAGCATCTGTGTTCCAATAAAACTTTATTTACAAACACAGTGGCTGGCCAGAGTGGCCACAAGCTGCTGAGTCCTGTGACAGACCAGTCTTGGGACAAGCTCCTTAAGAAAGTGCTCCATCAGCACAGAAAGTGACCTGTTAAAGGTGGCAGCTACTTTCCCCTGGGTATTCCTGGAAGTCCAAGGGCTGGAGAGGAACAACAGAGCAAGGCACTGGCCATCTGAGGAGCTGGAATGGGCAGGAAAATCAAAGGGAGGAGAAGGGACAGCAGAAGTTCAATACAAATCACATCAGGTGCCCCTGAGTTGCATGCGAGTCAGTGTTTTACAGCAGCACCTCAACTATAAACCGTATTTTCAAGAAGATACCCTGCCATTGCAGAAATAATCAACCTGATATTGTTTGTAAGTAAACACTGGTGATTCAGATGGTAAAGAATCTATTTGGAGACCTGGGTTAGATCCCCGGGTTGGGAAAATCCCCTGGAGAACAGAATGGCAACCCACTCCAGTATTCTTGCCTGGAGAATTCCATGGACAGAGGAGCCTGGTGGGTCCACGGGGTCGCAAAGAGTCGGACATGACTGAGCCACTTACATAACACAAAAGGTAAACAAACATTCACTGTTTATCAATTTTGAAGTTCTTTATAAAAAGTTCTGAGGCTGCTTTGAAGCTGCTCATGTGTCCCATGGGACCACATGGAAGATCCCCGTCTACTTTCCCATGGCACCATCTCAGAGGAAAGGGCGCCTTATGCTCACACTGGATGGGGGGGTCACAGAGCAGTGGACAAGATGCTGTGTTCCCCTCTTCCTGTGCTTTCCCAGAGCACAGTCCTCAGAACTCTGCTCTGTGGCAGGATGAAGGCTCACCCCTCGCCACCCCATCCTCTCTCAGCCCTTCCCTACAGACTGTTTGATAACATCAGTGAGATACAGTGCTCTTCCCTGGCTCTTGCTTTTATTAAAAATAAACTCATTTGTAGCTTGAACGCAAATGAAATTAATCCACATATTCTTCCTGTTCCTCTGTAGCTAGTTTCCACTCTCCCTCCCTCAACACTTGGTAAGTAACTTATTTGGTAAGAAACTTTATTCAGTGAAAACATATGTACCCTTTGCTTTCGAAGGAAATGCAATGACTTTTAATCTTGTTTCAGAAAACAAGCATTTACATGGTTATTGCAGACTAAGCCCATAATGCACTTGATATAAGAGGAAGGTCCTTGGTTTTGCTAAATCCTGCTTACAGTTGAAGTAGAATGCTGCTCATACTTGGAACAGAGAAATATTGTCCCTCTGGGTTCCTCCACCTTGGGTTTAACTGCCAATCAGGGGCTGTATTTTAGTAACCACAAAGGAAAACACCTGAGATGTTCAGTACCCCTGTCCCCGTCTATCTTTCTCATTCATTTTATGTGATAAGAAGAGAAGAGCTCTGTTTCAGTAGCATTGCTCAGTTCCACAGCTGGTCTTCATTGCACAGCAGGAAGCGTTCTGCAATCCGGGAGAATATGCATCAGAGCACAACCACCACGCGCACCCACACGCATGCGTGCACTCGTGCTTAGAAAGGCCCATTGAAAGCTGGGCTCCCAGTCTTATTTTCCCTCAATCAGTTGGGCTGATTTCACAAACCGGCACTCAAAAGCACATGTCAAGAGAGTATGTTCTAATTATAGAGGCCTCTATTTGGTGGAAGAAACACAAAGTTCCCTTTTCTTCTCCTTGAAACTTTAAAAGACTTTCCTCATTAAACTCACATGCCTGGATAAAAATGGTTTCTAAAGGCTTTAAATGGCTTAAGAGGCAGCAACAGACAAAGCACAGGCTGTAGAAACTGGATTTGATACTGGGTTCTGACACTTTCTAGGGGAACCACCTTGGACAACTTATTTAACCTCTTGGAACATGAGTTTTGACAGATAAAGTAACAATATTAACGGGCAATAGGCAGAAAGTGACTAGTACAGTGCCAAGCATAGAATTACCTAATAAATTATAGCTATCACCATGATCATCAACAATAACATTATCAATAATCACTAATATAATCTTTTTTCCATAATCTTTTAAAAATGTGTAGGAGTAAAAAATGATTCACACCCCCCTCACTTTGCCTACTCAATAATGTATCTTTCTCCCCAAAATAAATAAAAACCAAATATGTAAGCCAAGCAAAATATGAGAGGAAAAGCCAGGAATGAGGAGTGCAATCTTATTTCCATGTTTCTCTAATAGATTAGTAATTTGTTGGCACTGGCTCTGACAGAAAACAGATGGGTCCAGCATTAAGCACAATGAAGGCAGCAGATGCTAGGCCAGCCCACCTCAGCTGGACGGGCCTTGCAGCCAAGTCCTAGAGCCCACAGTTTTCAAGTGGGTTCATCTTGGCACACCAGCTTTGGAAAATTGGTCACCAAATGAATTCAGATTTTAACTTACTGGGAGCTGTATTCAAGCACCAGATAACGGAAGCAGGAGCTACACTCTATTCACATCCTCAGCATTATTTTAGGAGGATCACAAATAACTCTATACCTGACTCCGCAATTTTAAAATTTGCTAGTTAATATTAATATTCCAAGGTTACGGCTTCTATGGAATTATTAAATGTTTCCACTTATTTTACTTCTTGGTTTCAACCATCCAACAATGACTTAGGAACAAGTACTGCATGCAAGGTCCTATATTATTTCCCTTTGCTGTGGAGGGTAAAATGGTGCACAAATCACAGAATAGACACTTGAAAAAAATGAATAATTAGCTATATATTATGATGAACACATTTGTGAATTAGGTTTAAATCAGCACTTTTTATGGTTATCTACTACACACATTTACTACTACATCTGTCATGTTTATTGAGGCAGAATTTCTATGCATTAGCATGCATACATGCCCTATGACCACCAGCACAGCTAAGACATGGAGAGGGTATTTCTATCAGGACAAAGAGTTGCCATCTGGTGGTCAATCTTGTCCCCAGCCCTGGCAGCCACTGGTCTGATTTCTGTTCCTACAGTGTTGCTTTCCCCAGGATGTCATGTAAAGTGACTCATACAGTACTGGGTCTAGCTCCTTTCACTCGGTATTGTGCTTCTGAAATTCACACATAATGCTGTGCATATCAGGAGTTTGCTCCCTTCTGCTACTGAGCAGTATTCCATTTTCTGGGGACATGTGGGCTGTCCCTGTTTCCGGCAATCGTGACTGAAGCTGCTGACATTTGCACACAGGTCTCCCAGTGGATATGCTTCATCTCTCTTGGTAAACTCTAGGGATGACTGCTACCTTTGTACATTAAGTGCATTTTTAACTTTGTAAGAAACTCTACTACGATACATATGAGAGTTCCAAGTGCTCTACTGTACATCCTTGATATTGCAAAATTTTAAAAAATATCAGCCATTCCAGTAGCTGTGTTGTGGATACTGTTATGGCTTTAATTTTCATTTTCCTAATGACAAATGATTTTGAGAGCATTCTTCATCTAAATAAGATCCTTGCTGTGTAAAAAAGTTGTATTTCAAAAACCTTCTTCCAATGCTACTTTTCTAATCGGAATGATCACATGGTGCTATGCTTTCAGGCACAGATTTAGGACAGAAACTGACTGAATAGCTAAGACCACAGATTCAATATGAAAGCGCACTTACCCCAAGTTGTAGTAAACCCTACTATTTGTGAAAATTGAGATAATTTATCTTTTGAACTGATACATGAGGCACCACATTTTTCCTAGGTCAACATGCATTTTATTTTTATTTATTTTTTTAATTTAATTTTTATTTTTTATTTTTTTTTAAATTTTATTTTATTTTTAAGCTTTACATAATTGTATTAGTTTTGCCAAATATCAAAATGAATCCGCCACGGGTCAACATGCATTTTAAAAAGTATTCGAAATGCAAAAGCAATACAGTATTATATAAAGCTTGTAAAAGAAATGGAAAGATTCATTACCTTACAGTATGACTTTAATGTTTCACTTTTGGTAGCTTTCTCCCATTATGTTATAAAAATTAACTCCTTTAAAATGTAATTATACAGTGATGCAAGCTCAATACAGAAAATATAGAAGCACAGAGAGAAATAGACAACAATCCTTAGTGCCATCTCCCAAAGATAATTCTTAAGCATTGAGTAGTCAACCTAATAAGCATCAAGCATCAAAGCAGCATCAAGAGGGAGCACTGGATCTGAATCTCTGGAATACTGTCTCCATCCATTCAGGAAATAGTTTTTAAGAGCCTCTTTTGTGCCCGCTCCCTGCTCATTGCTGATGATGTAGCAGTGAGCAAAGGCAGAGAGCTTCCACTCTGGTGGCAGGAGATAGGTCAATAGATAAATCTAGACCATGCCATGCAGTGCCAAGTGCTCTGATGGAAAACGGAGCAGGGAGAGCTTGGACAGTGTGGAGAGGGCAGGCTCCCCTGAGAGGGTGACTGAGGAGAGCTGCCGTGGAGAGGGAGCTGTGTGGCATGTCGGCGCCTCTCCACCACCATCAAGGCTGACATACACACAGGCCCAGGAACATATGGGCAAGTCGGATGCTGGTTCTGACTTCAGAGCAAGGAGAGAAGAGAGGAGCACAGGTTCTCAAGGAGCAGGGCAAAAATGTTTGCCTGTGTGTGACCTTCACAAAGACACTGGTCACCACAATGTTCAGTTTCCTCATCTGCACAAAGGGTATAACATAAAACTCTCTATCTCCTGTGGTTGCTATGGGGAAAAAATATTCACAGTAACTATTGTTGGACGCTAACAATGATTAGAATCTGTCAAGGAACAGAGAGAAGCTGCTCCAATGTTGATAAGATAACTTTCCACCAGCAAAATTCTTTTTTACTGTATATTGTATCATGAGCCTCCTTTTACTTTCAATATGCACAGATATTCAAATCTATTTCAGAGTAAAGCATAAGAAAAAATAAACAACTGACCTAAAAAAATGTAAAATCATCTTAATTCAGTAGCCAAATTTGGCATGAAACAGTAAAAGCCCTATGGTAAGGAAGGAAGGATTCTCAGAGTCACTGTTGTCACAGGTGCCTGAGCACCTGCGTCCTCCCTGGGCTCAGAGCTGCTGCGCCCTGTGCACACCCACGGATGGTGGGGGAACAGCGCCCCCTGCAGGGAGGGCTCTGATCTGCTTCACCTGACGGCAGGTGCAGGCAGCCTTCAGAAAGGACCGGTGGTGCCAACGCTTACAGAATTGAACACTAGTCATTTCTTTTAAAACAAGCAATTAAAAAAATGGCAGAGCTGTGAGCCTCAGGAAAAGGCAGCTTGCTAAAACTAAGTCAAGCAGCCTGTCCACATCCTGCGTTTCTACACCGCCACCAACTGTCCTGATCCAGGCCGGCGGTCCAAGTTCACAGGATGACCGTGAGGGGAGGGGACACTGGCACCCCAGGTGCTGTTGATTTTAATAAGTAAAGTGAAATAATTATCTTCACACTAGTCAAAATTCATGTTGCTGTATGTTCTTTCTTACTGTCAAGTTGATTTGTACTTTAAATTTTCCTTACTTCTTGCCTAATTCTCAGGTTTTTGTCAAGTCAAAATGATTATCAGTCTGCTAAGAAAAATTCAAGCTTAAACCTTATAACTTGAAGGCTAAATTTGAGCATCAAAAGATGAGGCCATTAATCACCTTTGGTTATAATATGATCTGCTACAATTTGTTTTTTCCTACTATGAGCAAGATAAAGATTTAGAAATTTTTGAACAAAGCCTTACAGACTATGGAATTAATACTTATCCCTAGCACTGTCCATTTAACGAAAAAATCAAGTTAACCTAACAGGATGAAGTAAACGATCAAGAGCACTGCAACCTGTTTCAGGAGAGAAATGAGTGAAACTGATGCAGGACTGACCTGCACACAAACCAGCCTCTGGAAAGCCAAAGAACAAGATCTCCAATTAGCAGCACTGTCCACGGGGGTGGGGGGAGGGAATAAATCCATGTGGCAGACACATCTCACTTCTGTAGAAGATAGGCTGAATTCAGCTTAATTTAAGAGCAAGAGTGGGGACTAAAATCATGGGTCGTGGTGACCCCAAGGCTGCCATGGCCTAGAAGGCTCTCTGCAGTAGCTGGTGGGCTGCCAACTGGTTGACATTTATATGTTGTTCCTCTTGACTTGAAACACTTATAAGATTATTAATGTGCAATTCACTATTTTGGAGCTGCATTCATTTCAACTAGGTATCATTTAAAGTTTGCCATTGCTGACTTTTAATGAATGAAGGAGAAGGAAGAGTTCCACTGGGATCTGATTTATTTTAGAGGGAAGCACTCTAAACCCTTCTGAAAAGCACCTCTGACAAAGTACTTTAGGAATAAAGGCTAGTCAGATTCATCTTCTTATAAGCTCCCTGCTTCCTAAGACAACTATACAAATTAAGGCATAAAACCAAGGCTGAGTCGGTGTGCAATGTCTACAGCTGTACATGGGGGCCCCAGACACTCACACAGGAGTGACACCTAGCAGGGAATCACGGCTCAGAACTCCTATCGGTTGCCCAAGAAAATACTCCCAATTCCTTCCACAACTAAGGCTAGGCCCTCACATTTTGCAATTAGTGACAAATATGCAAAAAATATCTGTGGACAGTCTGTGACAGACACTGCTCCTAGAGAACATACGAACAAGAAAGTGTCTGTCCGTAGGAAATAGAAAGGCTATGAAGATGAAATGGATTTTGGCTCCCTTTTCCACATACAAATTCATTTATTAATAATTAACACAGCAATTAAAGAATTCCTTTTTATTTATTAGAGCCAAGTCTCTGTGGCCCTCTCTACTCGCAAACACTTTGTAAGGGAAGTTATTTTATATGTGTCTGCTTGAAGGTAGAAAAGCACTATTTCATAAAATACACTGCAATTAAACATTTTTGCACATTTAGACTGGCTTCATCCCATCTGTATATTTAATAATTTATAGTATTAATATACATTAAAAAATTTCCTCTTAATAGGAATCTGTTTCTTAATCTCTAGTATTTTTGGTGTATCTCAAGCCTATATTCCCCAAAGCTCCTTGAAGGCTCATAGTCTGTCTTCTGTCTCTCCAGCAGCTCACTGAAGGAACCAGCAGGAAGGAGTGTATCTAAGTCATGGGAAATGACACAGCAGGCACTCTGAGTGGCCTCTGAAGTCTTTCTCGGTTTGAACCTTGGCTCTGCACTGACCAGCTGTGGGACTGTGGGTAAATTACTTAACCTGCTCATTTGAAAAATGGGATGACATTACAGGTTTCCTGTTAATGAAGAAAAATGGGAAAGTATACCTGAATTTGAATCCCAGTATGACCACTGTGTACCCTGGGCAAAGGTGTTTATGAGATGCATGCCTCAGTTTCTTTGTCTATCAAGTGGAGTAATAGTGGTACCTATAACATGGCATGTTGTGAGGATTAAATGAATTAATATATGAAAAACACCAAGTCCAGGACTCAGTAGTGTTTAATAAATGTTGGCTGCTGTTACTAATAATTTTGAAGAAGCTATTCCTGACAACAAAAAGGTTTAGCAAAAAGAGACTGTGAAGTATCTTCCCCCGAGATCTCTTAAAAACATTAACACAGAAGAAAGCCATCTAGCTAGAAACAGAGAAGATATGACGACGACTCTGTGGATCTCTGCACAAGTGATTCTTTCCAGACATCAAAACCTGTAACAAAGATGGAAGCTGAATATTCTACTAATAATTTGAGTAGTTAATCAAGAGAAAGAAAAAAAAATACTTCATTTGGGTCTCTGTTTAAAAGGATCAATCAAGAGAGAAAGGTAAAGGTAAGAATATTTCTTGGATTGAGTAATACAAGTTATAATTGTCATTTCCTGTCATTTGTTCAGTGATGACAGGGGGAATACAAGGAGGAAAGTAAACAATTCAGATTTGAACCGAGAGCACCAGAAAACGGATTTTCAGTCCACGCTTCGGGAGCCAGTCAAGAAGCCCAGGGGGTGGGGGGAGCACAGAGTATGCCGGAGATGCCACCTGGAAAGAGAACACTGCCTAGGGCGCAAAGTTAGAACATGCCACGTGTGGAAACTGTCAGCCTTAGTTTAAATTGTCCAACCTAAACTTAGTATTCATACCTCAAAAAATTCCCAAACAACAACCTTCTTGACTATATATCCAAACTGTTATGCAGTGGATCCAGTGGGCCACATTAATGTAAAAAGGTGCTGGAGTCGAAGCAAAATTTAGACTCAGAACATTAGAATTAGAAGCAATTTCCAAGGTAACACAATCTAATTTTCTCATTTTCTATAGAAAAAGTAAACCCCGGAGAGTAAGCAATTTTCCAAAGGTTGGGTGAGAACTCTCACAGGAGCAGTGCTATTAAATCAAGAATTTTACTATTCAACGATTCCAGAAAACTGAGGGTTTTATTCAGAGGATAAACCCATTTTATGGAAATTACCTTCTGTGTTATTAGCTAACTCCTAAAGTATGAGTGCTTTATTAGCCATTCACACAAGACTCATCAGATAGTCCAAGGCTCTGCCTTCCCACCTTCCCTTATTTGAGAGCAGCAGAGGGTGAGATTGCAAGAGTATTTCAGAGTAGAGTGGCCAGTTTTCAAGATTATATACATGAAACCCTTGGAATGGCATTGGTAAGTCCCAGGCCCTAGCCACCCCTAACTCTGAGAATAAGGCCCTGGCCTTGTCTCCAGTTATATTCTAAGTAAAAGTTCACATTTTCTGTGCGTGTCACAACTTATAAGCTGCTTTCCCAATTTTCACTATAGTTTTTGTCCTTTCCAGATCGTCAAAGTTCCCCCAGTTTTGAAGATGCCCACTGAGTGGCACAGAGGGCAAGCAGGCACTCTTACAGCTGAGTGGCACGTCCTGCCTTAGCTCAGCAACAAACTGCTACATGTCACAACTACCTTGGCTGATGGGGAACTAGGCAGACCCTGGCTGTCAACCAGGACCTTAAATTCCTAGAGCTTTTATAGGAATTAATAACACAGAAATCTACTGATGACATGGCAGGTAGGGAATCAAGTCAAACCCACGTTTATATCACTCTCACTACATGCTCATGGACAGAGGCAGAAAGGGCCATGGGAAACATTTGTTTTGGGTGTTCTAATACAGTTTCCCAACAACACAAATAGTTAGAATACAAAATAACAGGGCAACATAAGGTGAGGTGATGGTGCTACACTGATAGTACTGAGGGTGTTTAAAATCCTTCAGAAAGAGATCTTCAGAAAACAAGAGAATTTTCAAACTGTGAGGTAAGGACAGCTTTCCTGAGAAATACCAGGTAAAAAGCTGAGATGGCACCTGGCCTCCTCCTTAAAGAATCGTCTGGCCTTGCAGGTACTTCTGTGGCTGGAGAGGCTCGAAGGGCATCAGCACAGCACGTTTTCCAGATGGACAGTCTAAGAAATATTAAGGCTTGTCTATGGCCATACCACCCTGAACGCGTCTGATCTAGGAAGCTAAGCAGGGTCGGGCTGGCTAGTACTTGGATGGGAGAAACATTACAGCTTTAGTAAGTCAGGGGACCTGGTTTGGCTGTGGAGGCGCGGTGAACATTGTACTAGTTTCCTAGAGGGCACTGCCTTCACTTGGAACATTCCTGGTATTTTCAGAAGTGAGGAAACTCTGGGAATTGTGCCAGATTAGCTCATTCTAAATTATCCATTAATGTCTACTTTAAATAAACAAAATATAAAGGTGCTAAATTCAAATGCCTTATTGCTAGAAGTGACTTAGAAAAAAATATGTATCAGGTTAAAAACCTTGCTGAAAGGATTCTGCACATGTAAGACAAAACAGACATCAATGTCCAGGAAGGCAGAATGTAAATGGGGCGTTTTGGGCATGGTTCCACTTGTTTTTCTACTCATGCTTTATCTTCCTTTTTGAAAGACATGTCCATTTCAGGCTTTGTCCTGTCTTCTAAGAGTAAAACTGGCAATGACTGTGAAAATTAGAACTATTATTTACCTGAGAGAGCACTTTGGGGACAGATTAGGAGGAAAAGTAATAGGATGCAATCCTTCTGAGTAGGGAGCACATTGTTACAAAGGTAATTACAGACAGGGAGGGGCAGAATCAGGACTCAACAGAATAACCTAAGTTTTGAATCAAACTTCTTGAGGTCAAGGCCTGTACTGCTTTCTCAATAAGCATTTACAGCTACATCACAGAAACAAGGGTTCACTCCTTCATTATTAATAACACATGTATGAAGAGCACTTACCAGAGTGTCTGATGCATGAATGCTTAATGAATAGTTGCTATAATTATTCTTCCCATCACTATGGGAAACCAAAGGGCTGTGGTTTGCATTAACCTCACAGATCTGTCAGGTAACAATGGGATCTTAAGAGATGTTTATAACATTGAGGTCTTGAAAGGACTCGCATAGTAACAAAATTTCTACAACCTACTGACTGCATTCTGGAGAAACTTTTCTTTACCTTGTGGTCCATACTGGCTCATCTGTGGACCGTAAGTTCCACTTGAGTTACTCTGCTGAAAGCTACTGATTCCAGGGTGCATCTGGCCTCCAGGAGAAGGATGAGGCGACATGGATGGTCCTGTCTGCTGAGGTCCATATTGAGACATCTGAGGGTTTCTTTGTGTGCCTGCCATAAAACCTAAGTGAGAAATAAATGGAAATATATAAATGCAGGTGACAGAAGTGGACATGGAATTGTGTGCAAGGTGGACGGGAGAAGATCGGGGTTGTGGGATTCCCCTACGCAACACTGAAAGACATCTCAACCCAGTGTGGATGATGCGAGAGGGCCCGGGGGGCTACCCGAGTCTCTCATTAGGGTTCCTAGGAACACTATGGATTTAACACTTAAACTAGGGAAAGGAGAAGAGGGATAACAGGCAAGTAACCTTAACCTCTCCTAACATCCATTCTTGCCAGGCTGGACATGGTGTGTGCATCCCTCAGAGTCTTGGCTCAATTCTGGATCTCAGGGCTGCATATTGCCATTCAAACACCCCAGCCCTCTCTCAAGCCCAGGACAGCACCCAGCTCTCCTCTGCATAGAACTCTCTTTTTCCCTCTGACCTCCTGGAGTCACAGCTGCTCACCTTGACTCCTGCAGTGCTGAGACTTACCACCTGATTCACACTGTTCCCTAGGGGATACTGCACACAGGTGGAGGGTCTGAAATGTACTCTGCTACTCCAAATACACTCTGACTTCCTCCTGCAAAGTTCTGCCCATGGTGTCCCCAGCACAATCCCCGTGATCCTTCCTCCCACCCCGTCCTATGGTGCGATGGAGCCATCAGCACGTCTGTTGCCTCTACTTCTGAAATGCATCTCGGGTCATCTCTCTTCTCCATTTCCATGTCTATAAAAGCTCCTGTCTTTCCCCCCACACCTTGTCATGGTCTGGCTCACCCCTCTCAGCCTACCCCATGTTTTGTGACTTTTGGTTCACTTTCACAAAGCTGCCAGGTTTTCAGGAGTAAAAAAGGAAATTAGAAATTAGAGCGTTATCTTCTCTGCCTAACACCCCTGTCCCCAGGATCACTGGATCCGAAGTAAAATGCCAGCATTTGACTATAGTCTCTGGGACCTTGTGTGGTCTGAGGTTTGCTTTTCTCACTCTAACCCCACTTCCTATAGTTTTCTCTCCTCCTCACTACCCTGAAATCCACGGCCTTCTCATGCTTCCCAGAAGACAATGTCAAGCTCTTTCCCATGATAGAGTCTCTCTCTCTCCGGTCCCCTCTCCCAAGAACCTTCTACTACTGCGGGTTCCTTCCCATCCTCCAGGTCTGCCCTCCCTCATGGTGCTTCCTTTTCTCATGGCAATTTTCCTTACCTGTAATCAGCTTACTCTATTTCTGACTCACTTAACCTCTCTCTTCCCATGAGAACATAAGCCCCAGGAAGGCAGGGATCATATTATGTGACCCCTGCTGTACCCTCAGGGCCCAGTTGGATGTTTGCACATAGTAGGTGCAACAACTATGTACTGAATGAACGAATTTTAAATTCCTCTTGTACACAGAGTGCTGAGCACCACATGGTAGGTGCTGAGCAGATAACTGGCCAATGGATAAAGAAAATCCATCTTTCAATTGAGAAAGACTATAGTCAAGGTATGTCCCCATCCATCAGTAGTTTGGCCGAACATTAGCAAGTATTATACACAGGATGAACTGTGAATACACATTTAGACAAAGAATATCCCATGTTAAAACATGTATCTAAGAAAAAGATAAATTATCAAACCAGCAAACTAACAAAGGGCAGTTTGCAAAACAATTCCCAGAACCTAGGGGTTAGAGCTGGTGAGAGTCCCCGCTTGTCAGCTGAAGGCTCTAGAACAGTGGCAAGCATGGAGTTGGGTGGGTTCCATCTGCTCTGGAGAACCAAGAGCAGTAGCTTCCAGAGAGTCTCCTGAGGCAGCCGGAGGGAAAGATGGTGCCTGCATCCAAGATCAGCTTACATTTAGAGGGTTAAAGAGTAAGGCGTTTACAAAGGCCATGGTTTACATTTCAGTAAGAAAAAAAAAATCTTCTAACACTGCTTCTGTCTGAAAAGAGAGACATAAAATACAAGTAAGTAGAGCTGTTCCTTATTATCCTATTTCATTTATTTATAAAGATAAGGCTTGTTAAATTGGGCTCAATTGGCAGCTCCCAGATATAAATCATCATAGAAAATGTTTGCTTTTTCAAATCTGAAAACAAACAGAAATCAGAGTGCTAAAATTACTATAAATGATTGCATCTTCAGATGTAACATGAAATATTTATCTAAGCCTTACTATAAAATTCTCAAGAGTTTCATACAGAGTCCTGTTTAATAAAAAAATGTGTCTGAATTCCATACAGATTGTATAAGTTTTTCTTCCTTTCTCTCTTTGGAGAATGACTGTTTTCTTCTTCATTAGTTAAGGAAAATAATATGTGTCCTTTTTTTAGCATTAAATTTCACTTCAACCAAGAAGTGTCCACGCTGAAGGATTTAGAACATGTGTAATATAGCACATCCTTAAGTTATTGCTGCCTCTCAGATGCTTACTATAAGCTTAAGGTTTGTTCAAATGACTTCCAAGAATTCTTATCTGGCAAGTTATTTCATCATTTCTGACTCTTAATTCAGTCCTTAAAAATAGGTACATATATGATGCCATGATCCAGTTGAGTCATCTCACTCATCACTGGAATTTTGCAGAAAATAAGTTTGTGACAAGGCTCCTAAAGAGGTGAAATGTTAAAGTTAATCCAAATGGAATATGTAACAACATCAAATTCTACAACTTGGAGACAAGGTTCTATGGCGTATGGAATCCACCTCCTTTTATAGAGATTAAAATGAAAATACAGACAGAAAAAAAATTCCATTCTTTTCTCTGTATGCTTTTACAATGGCACTACTTACAAGAGGTTTCTGAAATCTTGTTTTATTTTTTGGTTAGACTCATCCCTTTCCATGTAATTCCCAAGAAAATGAAAGGAGGTGACATAATTTCCCTGACTCTTTTCTGAGCTATAATCATCGAATGGCAGCTAACTGGGAACAGAAGGCCTAGATTATAGTTTCGCTTGTGTCGATGGCTCAGAATCTAGTAGGGTAGACATATTTATGTAAATATGCTGCAGTGTGTGAACTGATCAAAACTAGCAGTGTGACCTTAGGTGAATCATAATTTACCTGAGGCTCAGCTTCCTCATCTTAAAATGTGGATGAGGTTGCTATAAGATAACTGAAATGGCACATGAAAATGCTCTGTAATCTGAAATGTGATACACAAAAGTAAGAGATGATGATGATAATTTTCTGGTTTATAAATTGCTACGAGTATATTTTAACTTCTGAACACTCCACATATTCAGGAGCAGTTTCCAACCAGCATGAAGAAGCTAGTTTTTATTTCTTCATTTTTTAAGTATGTGGGATCCACATTACTCCAATACTTGTGTAACTGTCTACAAATTCCAAAAGATTAAAAAAATATATACTTCTGTCTCCTACCATTTAGTCTCCCTGGCCAAACGCAAGTGGTTTTTTAATGTATCCTTTCAGGGATATTTTATAATTTGTTTGTGTTAGACTGTGCATTTCCTTTATCATGAGTAAAGTTGAACATTTTATTTTACAGCAGTTTCAACTCTTTTCCTAGAACTACTTATATCATTTGTCCATTTTCTGTTGGCCACTCTATGTCATGACTAGGAAGTATTTCATCTTGCAGATTCAGCTGTTATTACCAAATAGCTGCGTGGTTCACCAAAACTTTTGCATTTGCAATCCTATGAAAATCTGGTCTGATTAACACTGGCAAAGGCCGTACACAGTCTTGGCAGGAAAACAATGTGATCTGACTTGCATTTTCAAAAGCTAATTCCACCATAATATGCAGCATGAAGAAAGGACTGAGGGAAAGTAAGGCTAAAGGTTAGAAGACTAGTTAGGAGGTAGGAACAGTGATACATAATATATCATCACGATTAAAGGCCAGCACCAATCCTATTAAAAACGACTTCCACTATGGATTGTTGTTGTTTAGTTGCTAAGTGGGATCCAACTCATTGTGACCCTATGGACTGTAGTCTGCCATACTCCTCAGCCCACAGGATCTCCCAGGCAAGAATACTGGATTGGGTTGCCATTTCCTTCTCCAGGGGATTTTCCCAACCCAGGGATTGAACCTCATCTCCTGCATTGGCAGACGGGTGGATTCTTTACTGGTGAACCACCAGGGAAGCCTCCATTATGTATATAACCATATTTTTAAAAGGTTATTGAATATAGTCATAATCTAAACAAATTAATAAAAAATTAGAAGGCAGACAATAACAAAAAAAGAAATATTTCTACTTTTCATCCTGCATATAGAGATCTGCATGTCCATTACTTGTTTCCTCATCTATAAAATAGGGACAATTGTTATCTCTCTCATAAGGTTGCTGTGAGGATTAAATGAGATGATACATGCAAAAAACTTACAACAGCGCCTGGCACACATACACAGTGAGCTTTCAATAATCACTACCTGTTACTATTATTAATATGTTCAAAAAAGAAAAGCAAGAGAGGCGGCATGGTATGACAGCAAGGACTAGGACATCAGTCGGGGGCCTTCCATGTTCGCTGTGCAGAATACAGCAATTAACCTAGCCTTTCTGTCTCCATTTCCTCACGTGTTAAATGCAGAGAGGGAAGACATACAATATTTGTAGAGACACTTCTAGTTCTCCATGATTATGGCTTAAACTTTTAAAAAGTATCTAATTCAGGTCTGTAATTTGCATGTCTATTTATTTGGGGGACAGTCTTCATTTTGTTTTATTTTAACCTTTATTTTGAATGAAATAAATGTTAAAATGTTTCCAAAAAATAAATTTCAACCAAGAATTTTCTATTTATGGTGACACGTTTGATTGTATTTTGCCTCCTTTAGAAAGTTATTATAAAATGGCAGGTTGTAGCACAGTTTATGAATAGAAAAACTGACGGTTAGAAGAATGAAGCCTTTTTTTTAAAATAAAAAAGTTGTGTAATTTTTCTAGTTATTAACCATCTGAGTTTAAAAAACCAAACTAACTAGTAAGGAAAATTTAGGAAGTATAAAGTTAATTTCCCATATAGTATAAAAGCTTGTTGAACTACTAGGTGTATTATGGAACTGGCAAATAATATAACATGGAAAAATTAAACTTTGGAAAAAAGTACTAATTTAGATAATTATTATTCACATTATATAAAAGAACTTATTTGGAAATCTTAGAAACTTTATATGAAAATATGGTTTACACATTTCATCCATAAAGTATATGCACAGAAGGTTTATATAAGTGGATTTACTATTTTTGAATCCTTCATTATATGTATATGTGACCACAAACACGTGTACAATCAAACTTGACGAAGTGGAAGCTCTATTCTGAAAGGAAAGGTACTGCAGTAATAGGAAACACACACACACACACACATGCATGCATGCCATCTGCTTGGAACCAGATGTGGATTATAGAGGCTGCCTCCACTATCCACTGTGTGGACCACAGGTTCTCTTGTATAAAACAGTGAGTGCATTTCCTATTCTGGCTTATAAGAGCATTCAGAGAATCAAACAAGAAAAACATGTGTGGCTGTACTTTTCTAAACTGAAAAACACCATGAGAATGCCATACAAAGGTATTACTGTTGCCTTTTTAGTGATGCTACAAGCCATTCACTGCGTGTGTTCTGATCTAAGCTATCACACTGGTAACTCAACCCACAATAATGACATAGAAATCTTCTACCAGCATGCCCCAATTTTACTCTGGCATTCATGGAAATGCAGTTAAGAAAAAACAGCATTTTTTTTTTTAAAGTAAAAGATGTGATCCTTGTCTTTGAAGAATTACAATTCAGTTGAGTAGACAATAAAACTTATCAACAGGGAAAAATGATAAAATCACAAAGTAACTGAGACAGATTCTGGGCAGCATGCTAGGTGCTGGAGATGTAAACAGTGAGCACTCAGGCTCTGCCCGTGGACTTCACAGTCTAATGGCAGAGACAGCCACCAACGAACAACTAGGAGTAAGTATGAGCAAAAGAAAACAGAAGTATAGGTACTCTGAAGGTATTGGAAGTGAAGTGAAGTTGCTCAGTTGTGTCCGACTCTTTGCCACCCCATGGATGGTAGCTTACCAGGCTCCTCCATCCATGGGATTTTCCAGGTAAGACTACTGGAGTGGGTTGCCATTTCCTTCTCCAGGGGATCTTCCTGACCATTGCAGGCAGACACTTTACCCTCTAAGCCACCAGGGAAGTCAATTTGGACTGGGGACAAGGGAGGTCTCCCTGAAGTCCTGTTTAAGTTGAGTCCTTAGCTGAAGGTAGGATGCAGGTAAATCTAACTGGATCTGAATAAGACTAAGAATAGGTCTGACTAGCGAAGTGGATGCTGCAATGTTCATTCCTGGAAGCCAAAGTCTGTGCATTCAGCTGAATCCCAGTAGTCACTGGGCACCCTTCTATTTGCTCTGGTCTTGTCTATGGGCTGCCCTGGTGGCTCAGATGGTTAAGCGTCTGCCTGCAATGTGGGAGACCTGGGTTCTATCCCTGGGTTGGGAAGATCTCCTGGAGAAGAAAATGGCAACCCACTCCAGTACTCTTGCCTGGAAAATTCCATGGATGGAGGAGCCTGGTAGGCTACAGTCCATGGGGTCACAAAGAGTCGGACACAACTGAGCGACTTCACTTTCACTTTGCCTATGGTTAGGTTAACATTTCGAATCCCTTTCTTGAAGCCTTCCGCTAGCCCTGCTGCTAAATGTAAAGAGACCACAGGAAAAGGCAGAGCCACCCTTAAGACAGCCTGCTCTCACCTATGTACCCCAACATCCATGTCCTACCTTTATGGATTTTCCTCCTTTCAGAAGGAAATCTCTTCCTAGTACCCAAGACAGGACCTCCACTTTATGCTATGGATTACATCCTTTCTCATCTCTCCAGGGATATTCAAGTGTTTGTTCAAAAACTAGCCACTGACTCCATTGTTTAACAGAATGAAGCTGAACAGTCCAGCAGTCAAGTCTCTTCAAATGGGACCTGACTATTTCTCCAGACCCATCATTTCTACATGGTCATCATGGAGTGCCCACTCTGATTCGATCACTCACGTTTTTACCTCACTTGCCTTCTTCATACATTCATCCACGTAACAAATATTTATGGACCATCTCTCATGTTCCTGGCAATTGACTATTCACTAGTCTAATAACAGTTGACTTTTTAATGAGCAGCTATTACATGCTAATGGCTTTGTTCATTATTCTTTTAAACTTCAAAACAGCTATGAAGACAGTGAAGCTCACAGAGGTTAATTCACTGAAACCACTTTCAAGTATTTTTTTTTTTTTTACCACAATCCATAGTAAAGAAATATATCTTCTGCCAAGATTCAATGTGTATATATGAGTATACATATGTGTCTATATATTCACATTCAGTATTCACACATACACTGTATGCCTCATAAAAAAGTTTCTACCCTGATTATGTGCAATGATCTCTGATATTTTATATATATATTTTCAACTAAAAAACCCATGCTTGAGAGACACAGTTTGAAAACAGACTGCTAGACTGTGTCCTTTGTTAAATACTGAGTGCCTAAATACTAGTGTTAAATACTAGTGCCTCATTTACCACCATGAGACTGACATGCAGTCCTTCCTGGCTTCTCCTCCTGCTGCTTCCATGGCATTCCCTGGCCTTCCAGAAAAAAAGATACTTTTCTATGCTGTATGTTAGCTGACAGAGAGCAGCTGTCACAGTTTTATCATTATTTGTGGGGGTGACTGTCTTCCCCCAGACTGTGAGCACTGAGGCTTTAAACAAACACATTCTCTTTGCATCTGTCTCCTCTGGACCAAGCCAGGTGACTGGCACAGAACTGGAACCAAATAGTACAGGTTTTTTAATGAATAAGAAAACATCTTCATTCAGAATCCATTTATTCTACTTTGGGAAAACAGTCTAATAAATGTGATGGTTTGGCTCCTCGTTCAGAGTATGTTCAAGTAATCATTTGTGGCAAAAAGAGGACAGCTATTCAAGGCAAGAACAATTGACGCCTGATAGCCTAATGGGCCAGAAAGCACCATTATTTCTATCACCTAAATATCTGCCAAATACATCCGCTCTGTCCATCTCCACTGTCACTGCAGATTCAAGTTCTGGCCTCACCACTTATGGTCAGGACACTTCAGCAAGTTAATAGTCAAGCCTTAATTTCCTTCTCTGAAAAAGGTGGATGACTACTGAGTCTACCTCATAAGAGTAAATGTGAACATGCTTTGTAAAGCATACAGCTTAGTGCCTGGACACAGCAGAGGCTCAGTAAGTGACAGGTATTATTATTCATATTATTTTTAAATACAACCCACCATTTATTACCCATCTGAGTGACCCCAAGTTTTCAAACTAGCTTCCCTTGCCAGGCTTCCTTTCAAACCATGCACCATGGCAACGTTGGAAAGTGCTTCAAATTCCTGGACCGTGGTTAATTCTCCCAGTGGCCACACCCTGTGGTCTCCTGGCAAATGGTTCGATGCCCTTGCCCAAGTGCACCCAGCTCTGCGTCACTGTGCTGGGCTGGCCGGCTCCATCCTCCACCAGAGCCAGTTATAGCTGATGGGCAGCCTTCCTCACTCAGCAGACTATCCAGAAGCCATTGCCCTTTTCCTGATAGCTAGTTCCAGAAATAATTGGCTGGCCATGTTACTTGGCTCAGAAAACAGAAGCCTGTCGGTTTCAGGCCACTCAATCAATAGCTACAGTAATGATTAGTTCTGAGCGGTGTTAAGACTCAGTGTACATCCTTCCTAATCTTGCAGGGTCCCTGGAGTTTGCCTATTAAGACAGTGAGCGGGGAAGTGGAAAGAGAAGGGGGCGAGGAAGAGAAAGAGAAGAAAGCTAGATGGTGAGACAGATGTCAAGAGTCCTGTCAAGTGCCTGAACAAACTCTCAATGTAAAGGGGAAGGATCTTGAATTTTATTACTGAGTCACATGGACCTATATGAATCACTAGCTGGATAAACACTTTATGCAACGGATAGATCAATCTATTAGGTTTTTGTGAAAGGAGATTCTATTTCCAGTTATAAAGAGAACCTCCTAGACCTTGCCCCAGATAAGGGCATATCAGTCTTTAGCTGAGGGGTTGTTGAGGAACCTTGAACTTATGTGATAAAGGCCCAATTTTGGCCAGACTTGTTCCCACCACCTAGTAAGGGGCTAACAACTTATTCTAAAGTTCATTCCAAAGGCACAGGGGTTCATTTAGATATTTCATTATAATCTGACGATTCTTTGAACACCACTTCCCATTTACCCAATAGCTGAAAGTAGGGTTGGTGGTGGGGCCGCAGGACCCAATCTGGAGTCACTCAGTCTCAGGTTAAGAATGATTCTCACAGGGGTCATCCTCCTATGGATATTCGGATCAGTGGAGAATTCCTAGACAATCTATTCTATTACATGGCAGTAGAAGTCATGTTAAGTCTAGGAAAATGTTATTAATACTTCAATCTATACAGAGGCTAGTATTAAAGACTAAGCTGAAGAGGCTTCTGTTCTCCTTAATGTGTTTTTAAGAAAACATATTACTATCTTGGAATCTTAGAAAACAGGCCTAACAAAGAATTAGTATTTCTAAAATGTCTATCCACATCATTATTAGATAAATGAGTTTTCAAGGCCTTTCAAATATTTTCTTCAACATGCTATTTTTGTGGCTTATTAAGTGGATATTTTTCCTGGTTTAGAAAAAAAATGCTATATGATGCTCTTAACTGCAAAAAAGAAAATTCTTATAGAAGAGAAAATTCCACAGTGACTGTCTAAACCTTGGCAGATCAAAAAAAATTTTTTTAAGGAACTGATTTATGTAGTCATTATAAACAAATCACATTTTCCACGTAAGAGATAAAATGAATATAGAATATTTTTATGTGGTATGAATGAGGAAAAATTCTTCACTGGACAAGACAGAGATACAGCTTATCTTTAAGAATATTTAAAATATTCTCAAGAATAGATGAAATTATAGTTAGGCCTTAAAGCATATCTGGAGGAAATGCTCCATGGAAAAACAGAGAAGAAAGCTCCATGAATCCAACAGACAACGACGGGCTGTCACAACTCCAAAACAATCACTGATAGGTTAAAGGGCCATCCACGGAAAATGCATCTCTAAGTTGAAGGGTGTTAGAAAACTGACTTAGAAAAAATGTCGAATAAGTAATGGAGCAAATACAAGGAATTTCAGAAAATTAAACTGGAAGGCATTTAAATGTGGACCTAAGCCTCCAACTGTATGTCCTTTCATTCTTCATGCAAGACAACAAATTCTGCAATGTAAGCAATGGAGACCTTAAATCCTGATGGAAAAAACAGCGTTAAGCACAAGACCCAGATCATGGTTCACCCCATCCATGAAAGAGAACAGCAAAGAGAGAGCACAAGTGCTCCGGCTACCGCAGAGGAGCATGTGAGCCCAGCACCAAGTCCACATGAGCATAGCGCCTTGTCAGGGGGGCCTCTTGAGCATGGTCAGGACACCCACAAAACACCCAAGGCTCCACAAGCCACCAAAAGGTAAGGCACGTTTTTCCTTTGGCACATGGATGGTTTATTTTCATGTTGGCATCTGTTAAACATTCACAGAAGAACTGCCTTGTTTCTTCAGGGCAGTTCAATAAAAGATGTTTCCCCACATGTGTGAAATCACGGTCACACGCTGCACCACCTTAGCAGAGGCTCCAACTGTAAACACAGAACCATTTCTTATCGCAAATAGGTGTCAGATTCCCATTTGGAGAGAAAAATATATTTTAAAGAATATTCTTGTTACATTTTAACATCTTCAGTGTTTAGTTGCCTGCTTGCTTCTCTTCACAACATGAACTGCTCCAAGGAAGACAGAAACTAATGACCCGTTCAAGGCTATAACCCAGGCCGCCCAGTGTTCTCCCAGCTGTGCTTTCAGGTTAACTGGCACAATCGCTCCCTCTCCCTTTCCTGTCACCACCACACCCTCTACTCAGAGGCACAAACGACAGCATCTAAGTCCTCCCCACCCGCCCCCATGAAGCCTTCTCAGCTACTGACATCATCAATCATCGGGAAAATCAGAGTCAGGGGAGGAACTGGACTGACTACCCAGATGGCAGACGGGAGCAAACTATTTGGCCTTTCCTTAGATAATTCTTTGGAGTTTAGCTGCAAAAGTCAACTTCAGTGCTGAGGGTGAAGCCAATTTTATGTGTCCCTACCTGCTGGAAGAAGCAAAGAAATAACTTTTTCAGGCTTTCAATCCAGTCTCACAACAGTCATCTGTGCCTGATGCTTATGATTACTAGTATTTGCACAGTGCTTTGCAATAGATAACTTTTCTTTTTTTTTCTAATTTTATTTTTAAACTTTACATAATTGTATTAGTTTTGCCAAATATCAAAATGAATCTGCCACAGGTATACATGTGTTCCCCATCCTGAACCCTCCTCCCTCCTCCCTCCCCATACCATCCCTCTGGGTCTTCCCAGTGCACTAGCCCCAAGCATCCAGTAGATAACTTTTCGATACAAGGTTGCATTTGATCGCATTTGATCCATGCAACAAATCCATGGGACACTCTGATCCCCACTTTACAAATGAAAGTGAAGTCGCTCAGTCGTGTCCGACTCTGCAACCCCGTGGACTGTAGCCCACCAAGCTCCTCCATCCATGGGATTCTCCAGGCAAGAATACTGGAGTGGGTTGCCATTTCCTTCTCCAGGGGATCTTCCTGACCCAGGGATCGAACCCAGGTCTCCCACATTGGAAGCAGAAGCTTTAACCTCTGAGCCACCAGGGAAGCCCATTACAAATGAGGAAGAAGAAATTCAATTACTTGTCCAAAGTCACAAAACCAGTTAGTAGTAAGTTTGCACCTAAACCCAGATTTTTGGTCCCAGATTCCCTGAAGATTAAGATGAGGAAAAGAATGTATCTAAGAAGCACTGGAGTAAGACACTGGCCAAGGCCCCATGGTCCTGGTTCTCACAGAGCTCTCCCTGAGGAGAGAGCTCCAGCGGTAAGCCCTCCAGGGCTCCTGAGCACTGCCTGCCTGCGCGGGACAGTGCTGGCCGATCAGGCGATGCTTCCTTCTTTGTTCTGGCAGGAAACCTGGACTGGACTCAAGGACCTACGAGGTGTCAGGCTGTTTGGAGGATATGAAAGGAGTAAAGATGGGCTGGGGGCCACAGGTCGGGGAGGAAGGAGGGTTGAGGAGTGGGTGGCACAAGGGTTGGGGAGCAGCGCACGTGAAGGTCCAGAAGACCCTGGCTGGAGACCACCAGGCAGGACAGTGATAAGAACGAGCCCAAAAGGGGAGGCTGGGTGGGTGAGATGGCCCCCGTGACCAAGCACAGGAAGGCCTTTCTCTATAGGCAGAGGCAAGCTCTTAAAGGCTTTTATGAAGGGAATGACACGGTGTCACCATTCTTCTGGAGAGACCATTTTGGATGCAGCCTGGAAAGCAGAGTGGAGGGAGCAAAGTTGACAGGAAGACTGGCTGGGAGGTGTTGATGGAGCCTCAGGGGCGTGGGCTGGGATCATGCCAGTGAAAGCCAAGAAAAGGAGGATGTGAGAAACCACTGAGGGGTGGAGTCCGCAGAACAAGGTGACGAGTGTAGAGCTGATGGGAGAGAAAAAGACATCAAGGATGCCTTCAAGCTTTCTGGCTTGGGGAACAAAGCAGACAGCAGTCTTTCACTGAGGTACAGACCCATAAAGCACAGGAGAAAACATGTTGTTATAAATAAGTGCACACAATACACAATGCTGAATTTACCTAAGATCCAGATGTTCTCAAATACTTTCATGGAAGAATAATGAGCCAATTACAAATGAGTGTTAACTATTAAAAATAAGCTTTAATTGGCAATTCAAATAAATTACTGCACATACAAAAGTAACAAAACTATGCTTCTTTTAAAATATTCTAAAATTCAGACTGATGATTCTACAACGAACACAAAATGATTTTTATTGTAGTGGTATTTATTTCCCTGAGCTCTTTGGTGAACAGAGCTCTAGATAGCAGACTTAATAGGAATTCAATGCTAACCCTCAAACAATTCCTATACTTCTATTCCCTTCATTACTGACTAGCTTTGGTTTGGTCCACAATCCAGCCCAGAGGCAGAGCTCTGGGGCTGAAGAAATTAGAAACAAGTCTTAGATGGTCTCTCTTGTACGGTACCTCCCATTTGAGTTTATTTTCATCTGCCACCGATTATAAAAAAGGGATCCTCAATTAAGAGTGGAGGCTAAATTAATTGCATCTGGGGGTGAGGGTAGACTGTCATGAATGCCTTAACACGCTGATCTATTATATTTACACAACAAGGCTCGAGGAAAGGAATCTATTTTCTCTTTTTGACAATACCCTTGTCCTGAAAGGCAGCATCATTTTACAGTTAGTATGCTCACAATGTAAGTGATAAGAACCTTTACATGCAAGAACAAACAGACAGGTCGACTGGGAGATCCTTCTCTGAGAACCTCAGAGAAAGAGCGACAATATAATTTCTGTAGTTTGCACACACACACACACACAATCTCATTTCCAACTCCTTAACCATCATCTCGGTGGTCTCTTCCATTTCTGTACTTACTGGTTAATCTGTTCTTGCAACTGAGTTAGGTCAATTAAGATGTACAAAAATAATTTTAAAAATTTCAAAACTGATTTTTGGTGCGCATATCACTAGGAAATAAGCCAGCAGCATTAAAAACTTTTCCAAAGTTTTACTTATTTCCCTTTAAATATTCTGGGGTTGTAAAGAACATGGTTGGCCTCTGGACAATGCACTTTACTGTGAGGCTCCAGGTGTGAGCACCCCATCTCAGACTGACACTTGTCTGTATGATTGTAGAAATATTTCTGGAAGAATGGAAGATGGAAGTGGTAGCTTTAATCTGGTGCAAGAGAGAGAAACACTGTGCTACAGCAAATGACTTATAATGGTAAAACTGAAAGAAGACATGTCAATATGGTACACTTTCTTAATTTCAGAGCAAGAAACATTTTGTTCTTTGGTTGTTCTGTGCTCTGAATAGATCTGAAACTTCTGAATGGTTGTGAAGGCTGAATTATTTCCTGTCGTTCAACTAAATCTTTGTTGAGCACCTATTATATAGAAGGTGCTGCTGTAGCATAAGGATGCAGGGCATAAATAAGATTTGGTTCTGGCCCTCAAGAGTTCAGTCTAATCTACAGAAAGACACTGGATTTATTTTAAGAGATCTCTTTCCTGTCCTTCCCATTAAAAAGGAAGAGAAAGATTTACCCTGTCCAAATAGAATGTGCTTAGAAATTTGATGAGGAATTCTACTCATATGCTGAAAAGAAGTTAACATACACCATTAACGAGTGGGAACAAAACTTATCAAAGCATTTAACATTTGGGATTAATAACAGAACAAAGACATATTCTATTCAGTCTGCATAAAATACCTAAGTTTGAAACCTTATACTTCAAAGTACACAGATTCTGATTCACCTTCTCATGGTAGCGCACAAAAAGGACATCTAAATGCCTGAACTCACCCATTTGCTACATACTTTGTCTGGAAAATGGCACTATTTGTGTTTATAAAAATGGAGCTACTGATAAATATCACTGTGAATATCAGATTTCAAAGATGAGAATTTTGTGATTCATCTGACATACAGCTGTCAAGAACTAAGTTTGGCTGGATTAAATACTCAAGATACGTAAAACTGCAATATTTTGTTATTTTTTTCCTTGTCCTGAAACTACAGAATAGCTACACAACTTGTCTGCTGCTGCTACTAAGTCGCTTCAGTCGTATCCGACTCTGTGCGACCCCACAGATGGCAGCCCACCAGGCTCCCCGTCCCTGGGATTCTCCAGGCAAGAACACTGGAGTGGGTTGCCATTTCCTCCTCCAATGCATGAAAGTGAAAAGTGAAAGTGAAATCGCTCAGTCGTATCTGACTCCTAGCGACCCCATGGACTGCAGCCTACCGGGCCCCTCTGTCCATGGGATTTTCCAGGCAAGAGTACTGGAGTGGGGTGCCGTTGCCTTCTCCGACACAACTTGTCTAGGCTGTCTAATTTTGGCACCACTGATACAGTAAAAGACAATTCTCAATTAGGTACAGTAATACTGTAGACTTTAACTATAAACCTATTTAAACAGTTGAGAGAGGAAGAAAGGTTGTCCTGTAGCTGGACAAGAATGAAGGCTGTGGGTGGGGGAACCCGATAATTCTGGAAAATCTCACCCAGGACGCCCTCCATATGGTCACGGAATGGTGCCTAAGTACTGCCTCCAGCAACAGAATATATTTCCTAGCACATCACAGTCTGGGAGCAGCATCAATTCTGCTTGCAAGCCATATCCAAAAGGGAAGGTTCTTAGTGGTTCTGCTTTCAGCATATCTCAAGGACTAATTAAATCCTCATTACTACCTTCTAATTATTCAAATACTATGGGATTACACTAAGGAAGTCCCTGCTGGCATACTAGATGAAAAGGGTTAAATAACCTATGTTGATTTTGAGAATCCAGATCTAGTTCAGACTTTCAGAAAACCACTAGCACTAACATGAATATTTAACTAGACACCACTGTGAAAATTAAAAGGGAATTCAATTAAAAGGTTTTCAAAAAATTAATTCCGAACCTCTCTACATCTGTCCAAATAAATAAGCCTTCTCGAAACGTTTTCACCTAATTGCTAATCCAATAAACTAGAAGGGCATTTGCTAGTTTCATTAAGCTTAACATTTTACAGAGGTTAAAAATGTGATCATTTTGATGTTAATAATAATTATACTTATTTATCTACTCAGATGGCTATCCTATATTCCCTGCTAGAAAACAGGACACTCTACTAGTAAGCCATTTCTTACTGCCCTTTTCAAATTTTAAGATATATATGTTCAAGATTAAGAAATAAGGATATAGCGAATCTAAACATGTTGGCTACAGTTTTCTTGTAAAATATATTTCAGTATTTTAGGGTTATCTTAACTATTCTTCCAATGCCTTAGTTCATATAAGTCATAGTATTTGACTTTTTGGGTGAGAGCATGTTGTTATATGAGGTCTAGAGAGGAAAGATTTAGTTTAAATAAAAACCAATGGCAATACTAAGCTGAAGTTTTGACGTTTAAAAAGAACAAACATCAGTAATAAAAAAGTTAATACCAAAGAACTTTTTTTATTCACTTAGTAAGAAGCATCACATAGTATGCAAACAGGAGAGTATACATCAAGTTTTATACTGGGAAGTACACGAAACGTAGAGGAGACAATACTACATAAGGATAAAGAAGTCAATAGATCTTCAGAGTGTCTCCCTCCTTCCTGTAAATTCTGATGGCCATACCCACATACACCTTTGTAGATGGAAAATAGAAAACTATAGATACACTTATTTTTGCCTACACACAATGTGGGAAAATGAATTTGTGACTGCTGCTTTTTGATACACTTGACACCAGGACCACCAAGTAAAGAGGGGGTGGGCACCACAGGGTCCCAGGTCTAGATGGAGCACGGACTCTGTGCTCAACCTCGGGACAAGGAGATGGCCTTGCTGCTACCAGCATGGTTCAGACCCTAGGACAGCCTCAGATTTGCAAAATTCTCAACAGGGTATGTAATTTATTAATAAATGTTCTTCCTGAATGGGAATATAAAGATCAAACCCCCAAAATGACAGCAGAGCAAGACAGCAACTTCTTGAGCCTGAAGGGACTGAGCACCAGGGTGGTAGGTCAGCCCGGCTGACCCCCGCAAGGAGTGTGGGAAGGACCCAGAACATTGCACTCCACAGGAAAGCAGGCTTTCCTGAGTCTCTTGTTTTGTGCTGGTGTCTCTGGGCAAGTGTGTTTCTGGATTGTTCGCCATTAAAGTAAATCTATCTCCTATGGGTATATTAAAGAAAATGTGTATAATTGTGGAATTTTACTCTCTTATAATCTTGTTAAAACAAATAAGTGTAAAAGGAAGTGTTTAGCTTGGTTATTTTAGCACTCAGCAGTACAGAAGCTGTGCCTTATCTTGTTTATCAGGGTCCATGGTTTCTGAGAAAGAATACATTTTTAAAAATAAGATGCTAACTCAATGTATTCTTTTCCTCTTCTTTCATTACTTCCTTAAATAAGGGCAGAGGGTATATAACTTATGAAGGTATATGCTAAGTCACTTCAGCCGTGTCCGACTCTTAGCGACCCCATGGACTGCAGCCTACCAGGCTCCTCCGTCCATGGGATTTTCCAAGCAAGAATACTGGAGTGGGGTGCCATTGCCTTCTCCGATAAAGGTATAAAGTAAGTTAAATTACATGGGAATCAATACTGGGGAATTTTATAGTAAAGGCTTTCTTAGATTTACTTTGCACTATATATATTGTTGGTACATACCAAATGATGGTAAAACAAACAAAAAATGCTTTTCATTATTGTATCAAATCCTTAAAATGATTATGTCATCTGCCATTAAAACACATGATCAAATGTTATCAGGCAGGAGCTAACATATCTTCCTAGATTTAAACAAAGTCATTAAAAAAAAAGTACTTGCTACCCAATTTTAGAGGAAATTTAACTCATACACGGCAAAGCACCATCCAAGGGATGCACATGGTGCCTCCAGCACAGTCTCAGGGAAGTAGAAGAACATGTTCATAAAAATCAATTCAGATTTAGCACATTATAAAAGTCATCTTTTACTATTTGAAGGAAATGGTCATTAAAACTAGCCTGGTTGTCAGTTATGTATCCACTACTAGTTACCAAAATCACACTATACATAAGAGGGGGAAAAAAACTCAAACATATCAACAAGTGGTTTCCATACAGTGACACCAGAGGAATACCTTGGATTTTGTCTTGCAAGGTTAAAAGTTTGATTTAACTACATTTCCTGTCATCTTGTCCTTCACATTCAGCATTCTACACTTTAAAATTTCTTAAATGTGTATCAAGTGGAAGGGGCTGAAAAGACACTGGAGAATGTAGAAGAGGGGTTCTTTTTCAGTTTGTAGCAATAAAGGTTTATTGTAGGATTTCCAAATAAAGTACCTCTTATCTTCCAATGCTTACAAAATAAGCAGAATTCTCCCAGTAGGAATGATGTTACAGGTTTATGGTGAAAATGAAACAACAAATATCTTCATTTTAGCTCTGGGTCTGGCCTGAGTGGGCTTTCAGTACAGGATAATTTTCTCTATTCTTTTTTACTTCACTTCCTTGACCCAGTACCACAAGGCAGGTACAAACGATAGCCACGAAAAGGGAGTCTGGGGAAACTCCCACTGGCTTGGCTCCAGGGCTCCTTCCAGAAGCGTCTGTCATGTTTCCCAGACAACAGAGCCATAGGGGAGTTAACACAGAACAAGCGATTTATAGAGAGGATGTGACATACAAGACCAATTTACAGGAGGCCACAGTGGAAAGTTGATAGAGAAACAAATACACACATCATACAATGATTAAAACACACTATAGCATCATTATAAAGCAGTGGTTCTTGAGTATGGTCCTTGGACCAGCAGCATCAGCAGCACTGGGGAACTGGTCAGAGATGTGGATTTTCTGATGCAGAATCAGAAACCTGCAGTGTGGCCTAGTAATCCAGCTTAACAAGTTCTCCAGATGGTTCTCATGCACTCTAAAGCTTAAAAACCACTACTACTCCATTATTAAAACATATCATAGTATTTTGATAAGGGAATTAAAGTATTAACTGCACATTAAATGATAATAAAAAGTTAAATATGTAAAGGTATTAGAAATTAAAATTTCATTTTATTCCTACTAAACATTTATTTTAACACAAATGATGTAGAGATAAGGGTAATCCATCTTTTTACTGGTATTACTTTCTAAATAACATGTTGCTGAGTTTTTAGTATGTAAAATAACTGAAAGTTCATCTAATTAGAAACAAATTATCATCTTTACAACTCATACAGAAATAATTATAAACATTAGGGGTCAGGAGCCTTTAAATACTAGCTACCAAGCCAGCAACTTTTGTCTTCCTGGCAAGTGAGAGAGGAAGTAGAGTGAAGGAAAGTGGCATCTCCATTGTGGGGGGCGGGGCAGGTGGGCAAGGCCTGACTCGTGGGCAGTAGGAGGCGGTGACCAGGCACAGCACTAGATGGTGCAGCACGCCTGTCAATCCTGTCTACACTTATTGGACTAAAATCACCATCTCCACCTTCAATAAGAGTAACTTTCCCTCCAAAAGGGGGAAACAAGACAGAAGCAAACTGATGAAGGACTAAGGCCTCAGTCAAGGCAATAATATATGGGGGTCAACTTGCAGAACTGAGTGAAAGGTCAGAGTCTGCAGATGCGGGACAACCTGAATGCTCAGGAAAAGCTCACATTGCTTTTTCTGGCTCTGACACGAACTAGTCTCTGAGAATGAGAAGGTCATATAGAACCTCTACAGTCCTCAATTTCTTTATTCATAAATTGAGATGAATGGACTCTACAGTCTTCCAGGTCAGCTCCATTTCTGAGATCCTATAATTCTACAAGATAAGGTTTTACTATGCATTTAAAAATTTACTGTTAAATATCATGGGATAAGTAATTGATCAAAACAGCTAAACAGATGCACTTTACTTCATCAGGACCAATATCAAAATTGAATCATTAATAGTCATTTTTACACAGCTAGATCAAATATCAGACTGCAGTAATGTTTAAACTATACTTCCTGGTTCTATGTGGACATGCAGATTCTCTGGACCTTGAACTGGGATTTGGTAAAACCACCCAATCTACCAGAAACCATCCTTCTTTTCAGTATTTATTGTTATATGTAGGTTCTTAGGTATTTCTTTCATCTGATGAGAAAATGTAATAGCCTTTAAAAAAATGTGTATAAGCAGGTACATAGGTAGCAAACTCACTTAAACCTTACACACTCAAAACACGAAGGTATGTAAGATATGAACTGAAGACCAACCTCTTTCCTGTGGCATTGGTGACTGGCTCAAGGCAGGATGAGAACTGGATTCTGACTGGCTCCCAGGTGGCTGAGGGGGCATCTGACTTCCTGTAAAAACACAGGAGAGGAAGTGGGGATAGGGAACCCTCTGCATTAATGTCACAATTGTGTAAAACCCAAGACACAGTTAAATGTATTTAATCTTCATGATCACAAAAGGTATCGCTCCACAAAGAAAAACATACAGCTCAAAGAGAGTGATATTTTATACTTTTTTTTGTAAAACAAAGAGGAAGCATGCATAAACATATTTATCAAATCACCTCCTGAAAAGTTCAATTTTCTACTGTATGAGTTCCCAAATTCACAAATCAATCTACAAGCTCAAATCTCGAGACATACTTCTACAATACGTTTAACAAAATCCCAGATTGATGAAGTCAACTCAGACTCCCAAGTGGGCAGGCAGCATAGTGGCCAACAATCTTTCATGAGTAATATTTACTTAATATAGCAATAACAACTGACTTCTAAAAACTTCTAAGTCAATCACAGATTCCACAAAAACTTAGAAGGAAAGCTCAATTAAAAGACACACAACTATAAAATATAGTGTACATTATCACTAAAGAAAAAACACTATTCTGTACCTTTTAATCTTTATTGCTAACAGAGCAATAGTGTCTATTTACCACCTATTTGATTTCCATTTAATTTTTGCTTTTTGTCTTTTCAAACTATAAGGTAAGCGCCATGAGACAGGAATCAAGTTGTTTAATTCTTTAGTCCCTCCATCAGCATAACAAATAATTAATAAATCTTTGTTATTTCATGGTCCTTAATCTGAGAATAGGAATTAAAGCAAAACACTTTAATTAACTTTATTAAAATAAAACAAAAAACTTTATTTTATTAACTAAAGACAGACAGTGAATTATATGAGGTCTAGAGACATGATTTTTTAGCTTAAGAACAATCAGCTCACTTTCTGCCTCAGAAGTATAGATACATTTCTGAGAGTAAAAGTACTATAAAGTAACAAAGGCAGTTGAATTTAGCATAATCCTCAAAGGGATTCATTTGTGTTTTGTTTGAATGAATTTGTTTGTTTGAATGAATTCATTCATTTATTTACTCTTAGACATCTGCAGTAAATTAGTATTAGTACCAAATAAATAAAGCAAAAATACTTACATTTGGGTAAAAACAACTTCTAGGGTAAACACTGCCATCAACTTGGCTACAGATACACAAAAGTTGCTGTGTGTCCACTCAGGGTCATGTGCTTCCTATGAAATACCCTACGGCCCCTAAGCTCCAGTCCATTTAGAAATTTAAAGCACTCTGCAGCCAAATACTGACTTTTTAAAATGTCACTGGGGAATCAATTGCAGTAAGATAGTAAGTGCTTACATTTTAATGATTGTTTCTACATGACAGACTGAATTCATAGACTCATGACAGTAAAAACAAAACAAAACAAAACACAGTGATTCTAAGGACACCACTGCTTACACTATACATGCCCCAGGCACTGCTCTTATATACCATATTTCAAGTAAACATAAAAAAGGCTGTAAGAAAGCTCATGAATTTATAAAATACTGCCATATTCAAGCAGCACTAGTGGTTGTCTGGTGCATTTCTAAGAGATCTCGCTTTAAAGCTATGAGTTACCTACTCATTTATTAAATCTGTCCTTTAAAGAAACAAAGAGTCTTTTCATGGTAACGATAGACTTGCCCAAACTGTTTTAAATTCTCCATTTGGTTTCAATCCCTGTCTTTCCATCAGTAGTTTCATAGTTACTAAGAAATAACTTCATCTCCCATTAGCATAGGTATAAAGCATAGTCACAGCAGATGACTGTGACATGATCAGAAAACATGTTTGAGAAATGTAATACAGATGATCCATTTCTGTCCACTGTCCATATAAAGAAGACAATTCAGAGCTTTTTGAACCAAATGAAATGACTAAACACCTCTCGAACCACAGATTTCTATATGTCATATGTATGATGTTAAGTAAAACCTTTTAAACAAAGTGTGGTTAACTATTTTAAAAGAGAATGTTTCATATGTAATAAATAAACCAAATTCATGAGAAGGCTTTAACAGTAAAACTAAGTGTTTAAAGAAAGTCTCATTTTCCCCCTAGTTTGTGTCTATGATGACGTAAGCACAACGTGGTGACGTAAGCACTATCTGTGAGGTAGAACAAATTTCACCACTTCACATGGAGGTATTCACTCTTCAATGGCTATGTACACAATACTGTCCAAAATTTCTGGTGCAACTAAAAAATGAAACATCAGTAAATGACCTTAATGTCTGCTTTTGCCAACTTAAAATTCTAAGCACAAGCTTATATTAAAATTTTTTACAGAAGAGCTCTTATGTGCAATTAATTTAAGACTCAGAGTAAAGCTATATAGCCAGTATAAGAGTGCTGTGCTCAGTTGTGCTCAACTCTTTGTCAGACTCCTCTGTCCATGGGATTCTCCAGGCAAGAATACTGGAGTGGGTTGTCAGTTCCTCCCTGAGGGGATCTTCGCAACCTAGGGATAGAACCTGCATCTTTTACATTTTTTGCATTGGCAGGTGGATTCTTTACCACTAGCACCACCTGTATAAGGGGCTGTCGTATATCCCTTAGCCCACCTCTCCTAGTGATCACACCTTATAGAACCTTTATATAATTATCAAGAGGAACTTAAAATGGTAAGAAATTACTAAAGATATTTGAATTTTACCATTTTTTCCAGTCAGTGCTTCATTTTCCCTTCTAGGGTCTCAGATTGCATCTAGTTGTTATTTCTCCTCAGTCTCCTTCAGTCTAATCTGTCTTTCCTTATATTTATGACCTTGATGCTTTTGAAGAGTTCAGATAAGTCGTTTCGTAGAATGTTCCTCAATTTGGCTTAGTCTGTTACTGTGTCAGGATTGAAGCAAGGTAATGCATTTTGGGACGAGTATGACAAAAGTGTTGTGCTCTTTTCAGTTCACTCTACCAAGAGGTTAATGACATTGACGTTTCACTTGTGGTGACTTTTGCCTTGATTACTTGGCAAAGCTGTTGTCTACCAAGCGCCAATAAAAAGTTACTGCATTTTGCTCTTTGTAGTTGATGAGTATCTTAGGGGAGATATTGAGACTCTGCAAATTCTCTGTCTCCTCAATCTTGTACCCACTAATTTTAGCATCCATTAGAGAATCCTGTCTGCAGCATTTACTACAATGGTGCTTGCTAATGGTAATTCTTTATTTCCCTCTTTCCTTCCACGTTTGTGAATGGGAATCTACTATGAGGAAGAATTATCTCTTCTTCTCCACTTGTTTAGATATTTATTAGACTGCTTCTATCCATATGGACTCAATGTGGCAGACACATCAGAGAATGACTTCCAATGAGTCAAATTCCTATGTAATCTCCACTTTTTCACTGAGGGCAAAACCTGTGACTTGGTTTCTAATCAAAGAATATAACAGAAGTGATGGGATATCATTTCTAAAATTATTTTATATGGCAAAATTAAAGGGATTTTATAGACATAATTAAACTCCATAATTGGTTGACTTTGAAATAATCAAACGGGAAGTAACCCTGTGAGGCATGATGCCAAGAAATGGCTTAGGCCTTCTTTGAGCTGAAGGATGCTCCCGATGGCCTTGACGAAGTAAGCTTCTATGATGGGAACTGAGCTGCACGGCAAGGACAAGGCAGCCTCTGGAACTTCAGGGCCTCACTTCTACAAACACTAGAAACAAATTCTTCCAAACAGTCTGAATGAGACTAGAAGCAAAGTATCCCTGAGTTGAGCCTCCAGATGAATATGAGACAACCCAACACTTGCTTGGACTAGAGCCTTTCAACCCTGAGAAGAGGACCTAGTGAGGCTGTGAATGGACTCATGACCAGGGAAAATGCGAGATCAATAAATGTGTGTTGCTTTATGCTGCTAAATTGTGATTTGTCATACTGAACAGAAAACTCACACACTCATGGATTAAAATCCAATTGTGCCATTATTTTGTTGCTCAAGTTGTTCCAGCTTTGACCATTAGAAGCTCCTTCAAATCTTTATTTTTTAGAAGTCACAAGGAATTCCAGGCTCATCTTTTATTTTCCTCACCCCAGTTCTATAATCAGTCACCTCTCCTCAGAGCTCTGGTTCTTTTTAGTGGAGAATGGTGTTAAGAGACTAAAATCTGGGCATTGGGCCTACTCATTATTTCTGAGGAGTTACTGCTTCTAGCCTCTCTCAGTGAAGAGATCATGTACACCAATGTGTACATATATACTCTATACCTCAGTATTTGTGTGTGTATAAAATCGTGAGTTTGGGGCTTCCCTAGTGGCTCAGTGGTAAAGAAACCGCCTGCCAGTGAAGGAGATCCAAGAGACCTGGGTTCAATCCCTGAGTTGGGAAGATACCCTGGAGAAGGAAATGGCAACCCAATCCAGGGTTCTTGCCTGGAAAATTCCATGGACCGAGGAGTGCTGGTGGGCTGTAGTCCAGGGGGTTGCAAAGAGTTGGACATGACTGAGCAACTGCACACACACACACTATTGTATTTGGTTAGCTTAGTATTTTCCTTAGAATTTTAACACTAGAAGAGGTTTTGAGGGAATTTTTCTAATTAAAAATAGCTTTTAAGAACTAAATCAAAATAATCATCAATTAAACATTTGAAAGAACAAAACATTAGGATTTTAGTTTATAACAAAACTGAGAGAGACAGGCTAATAAGTATACTTTTGGTTAATTAGCACACATCTAGTAATTGTATAACTTACAGTGGACGTCCCAAGACATGAATATATTACAGCCTGGTATACTTCATAGACCAAGATGGTGGGGCAGTCAGGACTCACAAGTTTAAGTTCTGTTTCTTATAGGCAACACAGTCTTAACACTCCCCATAGTTCTTATCTTACTTCTCTGTGTCATTTGTCCTATTCTCACCTGAACATAAATTATGTGAGTACTAAGAACTCTGTTTCTTTCCCTACTATATCCTTTGAACCAGACATATAAGTAAGCATTCAGTAAATATTTGTTGATTAAATAAATGTGTGGCTGATTGATTACTCCAGAAACCAAGTGCAGACTAATAGTTAGTTAGATCTTTATAAGTTATCAGTGATCATGTAGCTTTATCTTACTATTCCAGAGTAGGAACAGGCAAACTCTTCCCTATAAACTGCCAGACAGGATACATTTCAGGTTTTGCAGGCCATATGTTCTCTGTCTCAACCATTCACCTCAGCTGCTGTCGTGCAAAAGAAGCCACAGACAACATGTAAACAGAGCAGCATAAATAAAACTTTATTTACAAAAACAGGTGGCAAGCTGGATTTGTCCCAAAGGTGGTAGTTGCTGATCCCTATACTAAACTACAATATCATTAAAGAAACATTCAGGAACACTTGCTCAGAAAGTCAGTAAACATCAAATGGCATTTATTAACAACAGTGATGACTTAGAAAGCCAGCACACCCTCCAAACTTAGTAAAGAGGCCTACATAAATAAATGCCAGTAAGAATTTCGTTTGTGCCCTCTTCCAAATCAGATCTAGTATAGGGTGCCCTGGATTCCCCAGCACTTAATTCGAGTGCAATTGTAAGATTTAAATGGCAAGTGCATTTAGCAGATATATTTTTAGAGAAGCAATTCCTTGCAGTTTTATGCTCCCAACTTTCTTTGGCCAGACTGAAACAAATAAATCAGAACTATTGATCAGATGCAATCATATTTAACTTATACTCTATCACTGTTGTGTTGGGGCAGCAGAGAATAAACATGAGATAAATAGGATTTCTACATTAATCATTTATTGAGGCCAAAATTTCCCTGGGTTAATTCCTTTCTAAATTACTGTAGCATACAACAACAGGAACTCAGTAAGAACAAGCACACTAACTCTGAACTACAACAGCCTCTGGCAAGCAAATCACTCACCTTTTTAAAAGTAATACCATGCTATCTCTAAATAATACTAATAGACAAAGAAATACCCAGAAATCTGATTTTTCAAAAGTTGTAGTGGCCAGGAGAAAAGCATTGCTTCCCTTCACGCTGTTGTCACTTAAAAAAAAAAAAAAATCAACCTAAGATGGATTTGGGCTTCCCTTGTGGCTCAGCTGGTAAAGAATCCACCTGCAATGTGGGAGATCTGGGTTCGATCTCTGAGTTGGGCAGATCCCCCGGAGAAGGGAAAGGCTACCCACTCCAGTATTCTGGCCTAGAGAATTCCATGAATTGTATAATCCATGGGGTCACAAAGAGTTGGACACGACTGAGTGAATTCACTTTCACAAGATGGATTTAGTCAACCTAGATGGAATAATGATATAATTAATCAACAGGGTAAATCTGGAGTTTTAATGACAGACACTACCTGATTTCAACTTTCCTGCCTGGAATCCATTCTCCCTCTCCAATTTTACTACATTAACTGACACTGGAAAAAAGTGGATAAAGACATAGCAACATCTGGAAAGCATATTTATTTGTCTTAACAATTTCTTACATAAATTGGAGATGGTTTTAGTTGAATGTAAAAAATGACATTAAGAAAAACCACTCCGTGATGAGAGACCCCAAAACAAAACGTTCCAGGGGCTTTGGTTTTGTGACTTATTCTTGTGTTGAAGAAGTGGATGCAGCGATGTATGCTCGACCGCACAAGCGTGTAGTGGAACCAAAGAGAGCTGTTTCTAGAGAGGATTCTGTAAAGCCTGGTGCCCATCTAACAGTGAAGAGAATTTTTGTTGGTGGTATTAAAGAAGATACAGAAGAATATAATTTGAGAGACTGCTTTGAAAAGTATGGCAAGATTGAAACCATAGAAGTTATGGAAGACAGGCAGAGTGCGAAAAAGAGAGGATGTGCTTTTGTAACTTTTGATGATCATGATACAGTTGATAAAATTGTTGTTCAGAAATACCACACCATTAATGGGCATAATTGTGAAGTGAAAAAGGCCCTTTCTAAACAAGAGATGCAATCTGCTGGATCACAAAGAGGTCGTGGAGGTGGATCTGGCAACTTTATGGGTCGTGGAGGAAACTTTGGAGGTGGTGGAGGAAACTTTGGCCGTGGTGGAAACTTTGGTGGAAGAGGAGGCTATGGTGGTGGAGGTGGTGGCAGCAGAGGGAGCTATGGAGGAGGCGATGGTGGATATAATGGATTTGGAGGGGATGGTGGCAACTATGGTGGTGGTCCTGGTTATAGTAGTAGAGGAGGTTACGGTGGTGGTGGACCAGGAGGATATGGAAACCAAGGTGGTGGATATGGTGGCGGTGGTGGAGGATATGATGGTTACAATGAAGGAGGAAATTTTGGAGGTAACTATGGTGGTGGTGGAAACTATAATGATTTTGGAAATTATAGTGGACAACAGCAGTCAAATTATGGACCCATGAAAGGGGGTAGTTTTGGTGGAAGAAGCTCAGGCAGTCCCTATGGTGGTGGTTATGGATCTGGTGGTGGAAGTGGTGGATATGGTAGCAGAAGGTTCTAAAAACTCAGAAGAAAAGGGCTATAGTTCTTAGCAGGAGAGCGAGGAGTTGTCAGGAAAGCTGCAGGTTACTTTGAGACAGTCGTCCCAAATGCGTTAGAGGAACTGTAAAAATCTGCCACAGAAGGAACGATGATCCATAGTCAGAAAAGTTACTGCAGCTTAAACAGGAAACCCTTCTTGTTCAGGACTGTCATAGCCACAGTTTGCAAAAAGTGCAGCTATTGATTAATGCAATGTAGTGTGAATTAGATGTACATTCCTGAGGTCTTTTATCTGTTTTAGCTTTGTCTTTTTCTTTTTCTTTTCATTACACCAGGTATATTGCCCTGTAAATTGTGGTAGTGGTACCAGGAATAAAAAATTAAGGAATTAAAAAAAAAAAGAAAAACCACTCCGTACTTACTATATACAAGGCACTGTACTAAATGATATTTCACCATTAGTATTTCAAGAGGATTGGCTTCTTAAAATTAACATGAAATGACACATTGACTCACAGAGACCTTAACGATTTTGTTAGCCCATCTTGCTCAATAAAGATCGTTAGGGTATGTGGGGATCATGAGGTGTTTAGTGACAAAAACTTGGATCTAAATTTAGTTTTTTAAATTAATAAGGGTAACACAGGCTTGTTAGAAAACACACGACCTGCAAATTATGTGATTTAAATTGTCAGCTGAGGCTGTTGTTGAATATTGAGAAGAAATGAGGAATATTTCCATTTTGTGAATAATTCTATGACCACATTCTTTCCCTGGAATGCTGCTACAAAAATCAATATATATTTTATATATAGAATTTTGAGCAATTAGCAACTGAATTATTCTCCCAGTTTTTAAGAAATCTTGGTAGTCACTAACTTTAGTGAGGAGTTGCTGTTTTTTTTTTTTTTAAAGTTTACATTGTAAAAATTACTGCTATCAATTACGAATACATCACAGTCATGATCAATTTTCATTTTGCACTGTCATTCATTATTCAATTCTGTCCATCCCAAACTAAGACATTGGGTTGCATTTTTCTAATACATCCTCATACTTCACGTTATGGAAATCAGCTCTCTCAAGCAGAACATGAGACTCCTTTGCCACAGTCTGACTTTATAGATTTTCTGGAGGATATAATTTCTTATATTTTGCAGCTGCTGCTGCTGCTTCAGTCGCGTCCGACTCTGTGCGACCCCATAGACGGCGGCCCACCAGGCTCCCCCGTCCCTGGGATTCTCCAGGCAAGAACACTGGAGTGGGTTGCCATGTCCTTCTCCAATGCATTTAAAGTGAAAACTGAAAGTGAAGTCGCTTAGTCGTGTCCGACTCTTAGCGACCTCATGGACTGCAGCCCACCAGGCTCCTCCATCCATAGGATTTTCCAGGCAAGAGTACTGGAGTGGGGTTCATTTCTAAAACACAAAGTCCTTGTTGTTGTTGTTGTTCAGTCACTCAGTTGTGTCTAACTCTTTGTGACCCCGTGGACTGCAGCACGCCAGGCTTCCCTGTCCTTCATCATTTCCCAGAGTTGCCAAAACTCATGTCCATCAAGTCAGTGATGCCATCCAACCATCTCATACTCTGTCATCCCCTTTTCCTTCTGACTTCAATCTTTCCCAACATCAGGGTCTTTTCCAGTGAGTCAGCTCTTCACATCAGCTGGCCAAAGCACTGGCGCTTCAGCTTCATCATCAGTCCTTCCAATGAATATTCAGGGTTGATTTCCTTTAGGATTGACTGGTTTGATCTCCTTGTAGTCCAAGGGACTCTCAAGAGTCTTCTCCAATACCACAGTTCAAGAGCATCAGTTCACTGGTGCTCAGCCTTCTTTAAAGTCCAACTCTCACATTCATACATGACTACTAGAAAATCATAGCTTTGACTAAATGGACCTTTGTTGGCAAAGTAATGTCTCTGCTTTTTAATATGCTATCTAGGTTTGTCATAGGTTTTCTTCCAAGGAGCAAGGGTCTTTTAATTTCATGGCAGCAGTCACTATCCACAGTGGTTTTAGAGCCCAAGAAAATAAAGTCTGTCACTATTTTCATTGTTCCCCCATCTATTTGCCATGAAGTGATAGGACCAGATGCTATGATCTTGGATTCCTGAATGTTGAGTTTTAAGCCAGATTTTTTCATTCATCTTTCTCACCTTCAAGAGGCTCTTTAGTTCCTCTTTGCTTTCTACTATAAGGGTGGTGTCATATGCATATCTGAGGTTATTGATATTTCTCCCAGCAATCTTGATTCCAGCTTGCGCTTTATCCAGCCCAGCATTTTGCATGATGTACTCTGCACACAAGCTAAGCAAGCAAGGTGACAATGTACAACCTTGATGTACTCCTTTTACAATCTGGAACCAGTCCGTTGTTCCATGTCCATTTCTAATTGTTGCTTCTTGACCTGTATACAGGTTTCTTAGGAGGCAGGTAAGGTGGTCTGATATTCCCATCTCTCAGAATTTTCCACAGTTCGTTGTGATCCACATATCCAAAGGCTTTAGTGTAGTCAATCAAGCAGAAGTAGATGCTTTTCTGGAACTCTCTTGCTTTTTCTATGATCCAATGGATGTTGGCAATTTGATCTCTGGTGACTTTTCTAAATCCAGCTTGAATATGTGGAAGTTCTCAGTTCACGTACTGTTGACTAGCCTGGAGGATTTTGAGCATTACTTGCTAGCACGTGAAGTGAGTGCAATTGTGTGGTAGTTTGAACACTCTTTGGCATTGCCCTTCTTTGGGACTGAAATGAAAACTGACCTCTTCTAGTCCCGTGGCCATTGCTGAGTTTTCCAAAATTGCTGGCATACTGAGTGCAGCACTTTAATAGCATCATCTTTTAGGGTTTCAAATAGCTCAGCTAGAATTCTATCACCCCTACTACCTCATTCATAGCGATGCTTCTTAAGGCCCACTTGACTTCACATTCCAGGATGTCTGGTTCTAGGTGAGTGATCACATGATAGTGGTTATCTGGGTCATTAAGATCTTTTTTGTAGAGTTCTTCTGTGTATTCTTGCTACCTCCTCTTAATATCTTCTGCTTCTCTTAGGTTCATACCATTTCTGTCCTTTATTATGCCTGTATTTGCATGAAATATTTCCTTGGTATGTCTAACTTTCTTGAAGAGATCTCTAGTCTTTCCCACTCTATTGTTTTCCTCTATTTCTTTGCAATGCTCACTTACAAAGGCTTTCTTATTTCTCCTTGCTATTTTTTGGAACTCTGCATTCAAATGGGTGTATTTTTCCTTTTCTCCTTTGCCTTTTGTTTCTCTTCTTTTCTCAGCTATTTGTAAGGCCTCTTTACAAATAGCTGATCCTAACACAAAGTATTGGTTAGGATCCTTTCTTTGCTGTGATAAAGGACAAACATGATTTTCTTTATAGATGGCAATGGTGGATAGCATGGTGGGCCCTATATCTACGGAAATCACTGAACATCTTATCTACGATCATATCCAAATCAATGTGATTAGATAGTACAGTTCTGCAATGCAAGCAGCAAAGACTTCCCCGGTCATCTTTATAGTAAACCAAAATATCTGCATAACACCTAAGAGCAATGGTGTGAGTGAAAAATGAGCTTTCAATAATCCATAAATTCAATGAATGTCCTAGTCTTAAGCATTTATTTAGATGTTTTGGAAAATCCATAAATTATTTTGAGTATAGCATCTCTCTGTAGGTGTCTCCTGTTTAATCTGTTTCAATAAAGGGAAAAACTTTTTTTTCTTATTCAGATTCATGAAGCCAGCTACCCCAGTGTGCTCCAAAGCGACATTTAAAATGTGGAATCTGCTCAGGATGCAGCTTAGTGCTTACAGTGAACAATTTACTAAAGGACTTGACTATGGACTCCCAGTATTTACTAATGTTTGGAGTGTTTTAAATAGGATCTCACTCTTACCAGGAGGTGCTGTATCAGGGTAAGGAAGGTGGAAAGCCAGCTGTGAACAGGCTGTCAACACAATACCTTACTATGAACCAACTCTATCTCAAACTAGAGTATAAAATAGAAAGGAACACTTTCCTCTTCCTGTACCCTCCAAATGGGAACAAAGAGCCATAGCAACCTGCTCCCTCAACTTTAAACAGCAAACATGAACCTTGGATGACAAACCTTTCTCTGTCTTATGGTTCAAAAGTTCATTCAAAATAGGGTAAGATTTTCCCAAGTCCTTACCCAAGAAATTGCAAACTGTTGATGTGTCACTGGTTCCTGAAAATAAAAATCAGTACTGCAGAGGCATAACATGTGTATTTCTACGGCATGAAGGTAATGAAGAAATCCCCAAGAACATGACAGAACCCTTACAAGAACCACATATCTTCACTCCAAACATGCAAATACCTGCTGTATTGTGTTTCCAACTATTCCCTCCACTGTTATGAGTGTTATGAGTCTCACTATTAACCTCACCACTTAAGTCCAACACAGAGTAGGTGCAAAGGCCTATCACCCATTTTACATAAAAATTATGCCCTCAAAGGGTTGTACTATAAACTCTCTGGGTTTTGTTTTTTGTAAGCTTGCTATTATACATTATTATTTTACTTGGCCCACTGGATTCAAACCAGAAGTTTTCTAATTGCCCTCTGGTATTAAGTACTGGTTCCAAATAGGAAAAGGAGTTCATCAAGGCTGTATATTGTCACCCTGCTTATTTAACTTATATGCAATGAGTACATCATGAGAAATGCTGGACTGGAAGAAACACAAGATGGAATCAAGATTGCCGGGAGAAATATCAATAACCTCAGATATGCAGATGACACCACCCTTATGGCAGAAAGTGAAGAGGAACTCAAAAGCCTCTTGATGAAAGTGAAAGTGGAGAGTGAAAAAGTTGGCTTAAAGCTCAACACTCAGAAAATGAAGATCATGGCATCCAGTCCCATCACTTCATGGGAAATAGATGGGGAAACAGTGGAAACAGTGTCAGACTTTATTTTTCTGCGCTCCAAAATCACTACAGATGGTGACTGCAGCCATGAAATTAAAAGACACTTACTCCTTGGAAGGAAAGTTACAACCAACCTAGATAGCATATTCAAAAGCAGAGACATTACTTTGCCAACAAAGGTCCGTCTAGTCAAGGCTATGGTTTTTCCAGTGGTCATGTATGGATGTGAGAGTTGGATTGTGAAGAAGGCTGAGCGCCGAAGAATTGATGCTTTTGAACTGTGGTGTTGGAGAAGACTCTTGAGAGTCCCTTGGACTGCAAGGAGATCCAACCAGTCCATTCTGAAGGAGATCAGCCCTGGGATTTCTTTGGAAGGAATGATGCTAAAGCTGAAACTCCAGTATTTTGGCCACCTCATGTGAAGAGTTGACTCACTGGAAAAGACTCTGATGCTGGGAGGGAATGGGGCAAGAGGAGAAGGGGACGACAGAGGATGAGATGGCTGGATGGCATCACTGACTCGATGGACGTGAGTCTCAGTGAACTCCGGGAGTTGGTGATGGACAGGGAGGCCTGGCGTGCTGTGATTCATGGGGCTGCAAAGAGTCGGACACGACTGAGTGACTGATCTGATCTGATCTGATTAAGTACTAGAGCTACCTAATGTCTTTCATGAGGAAGCCCATTGGATAACCTCACTACATGACACTCATTAAAGTCCTTTGGGGTAGACACTTTCCTACAAAGAACTGGAGGTAAGAAACTAAAAGGCTCTCTCCAAGGCGCGTGGTAAGTCAAGTCAGGGAATACGAGGTAAAACAGACTATTCAGTTCAGTTTCAGTCGCTCAGTCGTGTCCGACTCTTTGCAACCCCATGGACTGCAGGATGCTAGGCCTCCCTGTCCATTACCAACTCCCGGAGTTTACTCAAACTCATGTCTATTGAGTCGATGATGCCATCCAACCATCCAACCATCTCATCCTCTGTCATCCCCTTCTCCTCCTGCCTTCAATCTTTCCCAGCATCAGGGTCTTTTCAAATGAGTTAGTTCTTCATATCAGTTGGCCAAAGTATTGGAGTTTCAGCTTCAACATCAGTCCTTCCAATGAATATTAAGGACTGATTTCCTTTAGGACTGACTGGTCGGATCTCCTTGCAGTCCAAGGGACTCTCAAGAGTCTTCTCCAACACCACAGTTCAAAAGTATCAATTCTTCAGCACTCAGCTTTCTTTATAGTCCAACTCTCACATCCATACATGACTACTGGAAAAACCATAGCCTTGACTAGATGGACCTTTAGTTGGGAAAGTAATGTCTCTGCTTTTTAATATGCTGTCTAGGTTGGTCATAACTTTTCTTCCAAGGAGCAAGCGTCTTTTAATTTCATGGCTGCTATCACCATGGGCAGTGATTTTGGAGCCCGCCAAAATAACGTCTGTCACTATTTCCACTGTTTCCCCTTCTATTTGTCATGAAGTGATGAGACCAGATGCCATGATCTTAGATTTTTGAATGTTGAGCTTTAAGCCAACTTTTTCACTCTCCTCTTTCACTTTCATCAAGAGACTGTTTAGTTCTTCTTTGCTTTCTGCCATAAGGGTGATGTCATCTGCATATCTGAGGTTATTGATATTTTTCCCGGCAATCTTGATTCCAGCTTGTGCTTCATCCAGCCCAGCATTTCTCATGATGTACTCTGCATATAAGTTAAATAAGCAGGGTGACAATACACAGCCTTGATGTACTCCTTTTCCTATTTGGAACCAGCCTCTTAAGAATCTGTATGCAGGTCAGGAAGCAACAGTTGGAACTGGACATGCAACAATAGACGGGTTCCAAAGCAGACTATTAGCCTTTACTATTCCGATCTCTAAAATCTTTAACTCAAGATAAACCAGAGCCCTAAACATATACAGGAAATACTCAGCACTAAAATGTAACATTCTTAGTCTGGACTATTCCTAAAAGACCTACAAGGTGTGAGAGAGGGGCAGGGTCTGATTTTACTGAGGTATGATTTTCAATCTTGTGCTACAGTTGTTGAGGGACCTGAACAATGTGGCTTAACCAGGGTGCTCACTTTGTTCCCAGTGCCATTCAGTTCAGATCTTTACTCCTTCAATTCTGGTCAAGTGATTAAAAACTGCTTCTTTGTGAGCAATACCACTAAATAAAAGACAAAACCTTGAAAGTTTATCAACTTTAAGTGTGAAGACATGTTATAACCAAAGATTTAATTTGGGTGAAAGCAGGAGCCACTTCCATCTTTGTGATATTTGAGGATCTCAGGAGGTATCCCTTATGAACATCACAGACACCCTGAAATATACAAACTACCATGCTGAAAATCTGCTCAATGCCTGTACTCAGCATCATCATAAACATACACCCTTTCCAACAGCTTTAAAGCTCAGGTATACAATTTAAAAATCTTTAAGGTGCAGAAAAATCTTTGAGGAAAGAGAAGATTTGTTTGGATATAACATAGCTGGCCTGTCCTCCACCTGGAAATCTAGATCCACAGTACTCTGTCATCTGTAAGAAAGAGGTAGGTTCTGAACTTTACTTCTACAGAACACCAGACACAAAATGCAGAATAGCTACCAGCTAAATCTGTTCTAATCCTTGCTTTGATGTAAGGTAAGAGGCAGGGGAGGGGAAATCATAGAGCAGGCAAGTTTCTATTTCTCTTGAGAGGACAAATTAATAAAAATAAAACTTAATTTCCCCCTACTCTTACCCATTCTTATTCCTCCTCAATATTTTTCCTCTTTCTAGGATTCCTTTTTTCTTTGAGAAGCTTAATATTTGGCTGCCTTCTGAAGAAATGGGTATAGTGACAGATGAAAGACTTGTATTCATCGTATAATTCAGAATAAGGGAAAAAATCGACTGCTGTGCATTTAAGATTCTAACAACCTTGCAATTTTGAATAGTCGTTTCCCCCACCCGTTCTTTTGAAGAAATCTGCTTTTATTCTGTTAATAACTAACCACAGTTGCAGCAGCATGGATCCGATTAGCAGTTCTTATGGTACAAAGGGGAGAGGGAAAAAAAGCTGTGAACAGGGTTGCCAATTTGTCCACCTGGGCCCCCGGGAGAAAGATTAGATGAGGCGCCTGCCTGCTCCCTTTTTTCCACTTGATCGCTGCTCTATACTGCCTGATAGAGACAGGCCTTTTGAAAGCCAAGGCACTTTCTTTCCTTTAATAATAGTTTCACTTGCTTCCATCCCCTCTTGTCAACAAATTTCTCATTCTGGATCCCAATATGTCAGGACAACTCTCAAGTGTAAACATAAGTAGCTACGGAAAGTACCCACACACTGATGCTCACCTGTGTCAAGATGTTTGGCATCTACCATAGGGACCCAAAGAGGAGTCTACACACAGAGACCCTGCAGGGAGGGGGCCCACGCTTTCCAGACAGCAAGGTGGGACACATGGTCAGTCCACAGGCATTTCTGTGCTACTTCTGGATGAAAGAAAGTAGGAAAAGATATACAGTCTGGGAGTTTACTGGGATTTTAGGAAAATGGCATAGTATATATAAATTTGGGACTGACAGTAAAAATACTGGCATTGCAGGTGACATGGTTTCTACGTATTTTCTATATAGGTGTATAATTAATGCATGTACTAAAATAAAACACTATTTTCTCAAAGTGTTTAAAAATTCACTGCGTTTATAATTACACTTAATAATGAGAGCTTACTGTCATGATAAAACTTCCTTGGTATAAAACAACTTGTAACAGCAAAAGTGAAAGCACTGTAATATGCTGAAAAAGTTTAAAAAGAAACCCAAGGCTTCTGACTGAAATCTCTATGTTCTAAGCAGCACAACCAACCCTCTATTATTTTTACTTAAAGGTACTGGGGTAGCCGGTGGGGCGGGGTGGGCAGCGGTGATGAGCTCAGGAGTATGCCTCCTAAGAACAAAGGATGACTAGGCTATGGGCAAAGCACCACTCTAGAGGCACCTGCAGAGGGGCCTGGTGGGCGAGCCCAGGTCAGCAGCGCCTCTGATACAGGGGCCACTCCGAGAGAGCAGGATATTAACTGCTGCAGCACAAACAGGAAGGAGGACGTTCTGGATCACATCCTCATGTGTTTTTTATCTACTCTTTATTTCAGATTTTAAATAAACGTTCAGCAAGTATCCTTCTTTTTCATGAATACGTGTTTCTTACCTACCTCGGCTTGTCACTTTCACATATCTGGAGCCTAGTATTTGTGTATTGCTGAAACATAAATTCCAGCCCTTAGCTAACATTTCATGTTTACCTAGCCAGTGCTGACCATGGATACTTGGAAACGAGAATACTATCTGGGTAATGACAAAACCCTCCCAAGAGCCAATCTGTTTCTAATTGGCCATTTTCTTTGAAGATATGGTTAGTTACTAACAACAGATATTTATTAAAAAAAGATGAGATAATGAAAAAAACTGGACAATACACAAGCCCAGAATGTTGCTATGTACTTATGTGACACAATTTCTGTACATGATGGATTAGAATCAGGCAGGGTCTACATATGAAGAGGTCTGGTTTAAACTGACAGATTTTGGGACCACTATTTCAGGTTCTGTTTTTGAGAGGAAGAAAACAGAATAATCTTATCACAGTGGAATCTCTTCCCAGAGGGAAGGCAAATAGAATGATCCCATGAACTGTGAACTGTGGGCTTCCCAGGTGGCACTTATGGTAAAGAATTCCCCTGCCAAATCAGGAGACATAAGGGATGTGGGTTCAACCCCTGGGTTGGAAAGATCCCCTGGAGGAGGGCATTTTTGCCCTCCAGTATTCTTGCCTGGAAAATCCCATGGACAGGGGAGACTGGCAGGCTACAGTCCATAGAGTTGCAAAGAGTCAGATACGACTGAAACAACTTAGCACATAAACTGTGAAACACAGATGCAGAAAGATGGCTTCCAGCCATAGGATGAAAGGCCATGTAAGTTATAAATTTTAATATTTTCTTTTCTTAAATACTTGTTTATTCTAAGAGAATTATGAACTCTTTAATTGGGCCAACATTTCTGGAGTGCCTTTTAGTTGTCAAGCACTGTTCTTGGCACTGAGGATAAAAAGGAAGCAATGATCACTGCCTTCAAGAGGCTCCTGGGCTAGCTAGAGGACCCTGAACAACAGGATAGACAGTAGGAGTCTCTTTTGGTATGGAGGAATCGGTATGACCTTGCAAAAGAAAAGACAATGGAGTTGCGTCTTGAAAGGTAAGTAGGAGTTTGACAGTTGGTAACGGGCAGGATGGATCCAGGCAAAAGGAATTCAGTTCTGAAGGAGGAAAGATCTGAAGGAGGAAAGATCTTAGTAGAAACAGGGAATACTAAACTAGTTTACTCTGTCCACTTCCAGTAAAAAGTAACATGCAACATTAAACAAACAAAAAACTATGCACTGGGGTTCAACTCTCTTAAAAATACATGTTTTTTCCTTTTTTGCAAGTAGAATTTAAATAACGTGATTCTTGGATTTTGTGTGAAACAGACTTAAAGAAACAACTGTGAAAATAAGGGATTCTATTACTAACTGAATTAGGCCTGAGACTATAACAATTATTTTATCATAAAGATTTTTTCTCATGACATTACAATTTCAATTGAATTAGAACCTAGCTATAGAAAGTTTTTTTTAAAAAAAGGTAATATGCTGCCCCATAACAAATGAGCTATTTATCACTAAGCTTTTCTATGACCCATACATACATGATCATAACTGGGAGTACTAGTTTCCTTTTAAAACATGCCCTGCCTATTCAAAAGTCAAGGGAAGTGTTAGCTGAAATGGATACAAGTGGTCCCTTTCACATTCCACAAAATCTTTCTCTGCACCACTTTTACAGCACCAGACTCTCCCTATTTTCCCTTTCATTCACTGGCTGTTCTTTTTCCTCTTCATGGTCTCTTACATTTTGGAGAGCCCTAGGGTTCAGTCCTCAGAATTCTTCTCTCAGTACTTCCAGCCCTGGCTACACATAATAATCACCTGGACAGCTTACCACAGAGTATTCCATTCAGACCCATTAAGCTGGCATCTCTGGGGTCCGGCCCAGGACGTTTCACGTACCCAGAGTTGAGAACCACTGACCTCACTCATTCCCCAGATCAGGAGCTCTCAGATGGCAACTTCAGCTTCAGCTAGGAACTTGCCGGAAACGCAAATATTCCAGCTTCACCCAAACCTACTGAGTCAGAAACTGGGTGTGGGGTCTAGCCATCTGTGCTCTCACTGGCCCTCCAAGCGACTGTGGTGCAGGACAGGAGTCCTGGGTGACAGCATCTAGATCCCTAATGACTCATAGGCTTTCTTCTCCAGCCTAGATCTCTACTCGGAATCCAGAGTCTTCGTATAACCAGCTGCCTATTCAAAAGTCGCCTTCTGGATGCCATACAGGCTTCTCAAATGTTACATCATAAAAACCAAACTCCAGATTTCTCTTTCAAAAATTTACTCCTTCTTTTGTCTTCCACTGGACAGAACCACTGTTTACCACCAATCTCTCAGGCCAAAAACATCCTGTCCCCACTACTGCTACCCACACATCTAGCCATGATCAAGCCCCCACCCTCCCCCTGGCTACTGCAACAACTCCCTAATGGGTCCCGCTGTTTCTGCCCTGCCCCTCTGTAGTCCACTCAGCAGCCACAATGACCCTTTTACAGTTTGTCCTGGATCATTGCCATTCTCTGCCTTCTCCACCATCACTCTTAAATTCCTCAATTCCAATCATAACCTACAAAACCCTATAGAAGCTGGTCTTGCTGCTAAGTCACTTCAGTCGTGACCGACTCTGTGTGACCCCATAGACGGCAGCCCACCAGGCCTCCCCGTCCCTGGGATTCTCCAGGCAAGAACACTGGAGTGGGTTGCCATTTCCTTCTCCAATGCATGAAAGTGAAAAGTGAAAGTGAAGTCGCTCAGTCGTGTCCGACTCTAGCGACCCCATGGACTGCAGCCTTCCAGGCTCCTCCATCCATGGGATCTTCTAGGCAAAAGTACTGGAGTGGGGTGCCATTGCCTTCTCCAGCTGGTCTTGGGTTGCCCTCTAATCTAACCACCTATCATTCTGTTCCATCTCTCCTTCCCCACTATGCTTCAGCCCCAAAGACTTCCTTCTGGGTCCCCTGCCCGGCACTCAAACACACCCCTATTTAGGGCCTTCGTACTCGCTCTTTGCTCTGCCTGGATACTTCACTCCTAGACTTGCTTTTGACCTTCATTCACTGAGCCTCTTGTTTGAATATTAATTTCTTAGAGACACGGTCCCTAATTATTGCCATCTAAAGAAGCAATCTGAAATAGAACTGCCATACGACCCAGCAATCCCACTGCTGGGCATACACACCAAGGAAACCAGAATTGAAAGAGACACGTGTACCCCAATGTTCATCGCAGCACTATTTATAATGGCTTTATTCCTTCAATTCTAGAAACATGCCCACAGCAAGCTGCATCGAGCACTTTATGAATTAATGACTAAAAGAAGAAAATGAGCAGTTGGGCTAGTGGGCTTTCCTCAGGACATCATCTAATTCTCCCAACAGCAAAAGTGCAACATGCTACTAGCAAAAAAAAAAAAAATTAAATGAATTAATACATTTGGCATCCTCAGCAAGGTCACGTTCTTGGCATTCAGCTATACGCATTTAACGTAGTTTGCAAGTACAAACTCTTATGTCACTTTCTGTTTGGAAAAGAGAGTATCAACATTAACAATCTCTGGTTATATCATTTATAAACACGCAGATGTGGATTATTAAAGATTAATGCATTTTAGGACTGGTGTCGGCATTCCGTTTGTCTCTTGCCGAAACCAATTCTGTTCTTCATTAGTCAATGACAACCCATATCACCCTGTTATGGAAGAGAAATCAAAGGTGTAAGTGTGAATTGAGAGTAAGTGATGAAACTGATTAGTAAGAGACTTAACGGCTATAATCAATCAACACATCATAATAATCTTGGCTCCAGGGTTATCAGAAGATAGGGAAATAAACATGACACTCCATGTAAAACAGTTTTGTTCCTTTCACAACTACCATTTTTTTTTCCCTTTAGAAAGTAGAGTAACACATAAAAAGTTAGTGGAAATCAACTTCAGAAACATCTTGACTGGAAGAACTATTCACTTTATCACCATTTTCCAAAATGTAGTAAACTAACTTTTGAAACTTGTACTTTTAGGCTAAAATTAGTTCCTAAAAACTTTTGTGCCCCTCCTTTCCGATTCCTCATTCCCAGTGATGAAGAGAGTACAACAGGTCGATGCCAATAGCGTTAACACTGGCAGTGCACTGCTGGTTCAAGAAGCAACAGCAGTCAGTCAGTTAAGCAGAAGATGAGAGCAGTATCAGTCTACTCAGCTCAAGAAATGAAAATAAATGGCAAACAAGGCTCTGAAGTGCTTCTTCAGTGAATAAAGCAAAAAAAAAAAAAAAAAAAATAGGGGAGAAGTGGGAGTGGACTGCTGGATCTAGTACGTCAGCACTTTCGTCACCGCTGAGCTTACAGAGCTGGATGAGGCACAAAACAGCACCCTGGTGACACAGGCTTTCCTGTATTTTCATACACGGAAGATCAAACAAAGGAAATGGAAAATGAGAGGAGAGTTTAAACTGAACTGCATGACTTAATTTTAACTAAGAGTGGGGAGCAAAACCAAGTGGGACTGTGTATTTTGAGAAAATCCCACTGTTCTCATTTCTAAATGTGAGAGGAGGATAAAAGGCTTACTTTGAAATTTGTTCAGATGGAAGAACTGGAACGATTTCTGCTTTTGGAAAGGAGGAGAAAAAACTCATTACCCAATGATCAGAATACCTGACTTGGGTCAGGAGCGACCTCTAAAGGGCAGAGTAGCTAAGAACGCTAGAGCAGCTGCTTCCAATGCAAGGACCTGGCTGCAGGTCAGCAATGGGGAACCTGCCCTTTAGAAACAGCAGGAGACCTAGGTACAGCCAGGATCCTGGCTGCATTCTAAATTAGTATCTTAAAGGGGGAGGCTCTAATAACCAGTAACCTTGCCACTGCAGCTCTCTAAAAGACAAAATACATTGTTGCTTTCTTAAGCGTTACTAAACATAATTTGGAAAGGATCTGAAATTACTGTTTTGTATAACACAAATATTTTACTTTGTAAGGGAAAAAAAATACTGGCTGAAGTTCTCTTTGGTGTGTAGAACTGCTGAATCGATGTTTTCTGGGCTGCCACAGATTAAAAACATGGATATATCAATGGCATTTTGTGCTTAAGAATTTTTTTTTCTCTGCACAGCTTGCCAATAAGCAGCATGCATCTTCCCGCAACAAGCTGTTGCAGGATTTCCACTTAACGAGAAGCCAAAAAGGAACACTTGATGGATGTTTCAAAATAATATTACCAGGTAGGGTGACTGTGCAGACTTTCAATAAAAATTTTTAGCGATTCTAATATTATCTTGAAAGGAAACTAGTTTAGAAGCACTTTTAGAAATTAACTCATAACTTTACCCTGAGTTTTATTAAACAAGGATAAATTAAAAAGTATAAAAATTACTTGTTTAGAATGGGTTGGGCTTGAGCCCTAAGAGTTCTAAAATCCAAGGGGAATGGATTAAAAAAGAGAGACACTGATTTGCATCCTCCGGTGTTCATTTCACAGGTACTAATCTTGATAAATTAGACCAGGAACTATCATTTCCTCTTACTAAAATCCTTCCTGTTCACTCCAGCCTATGACTAACTCCTAACTGCAATTCATTTTTCTCTTTCCCATTATAGCATCCTTCCAGAATCTGGTTGTCTGAATGTCAAATTAAGCAAGAAAATTAGTTGTTTTTTTTTTTTTTTGACCAGAGTATCTTCTTGTTTGTATCTGCAACTATATCAGCTCCTACAGAAATCTACTTAGCTCTCATTTTTGAGGCAGAGAGTAAAGCGGGTGAACACTTATACAGAAGAACTCTAAATATACCTTAACACTGCCCAGAGTTATCTTCCATATTTAATCTACTATGTGCCACCTTCTTCGGAATTCATTCTTTCAGCGTCTGAGATTTTCCTGAGGGGCACAAATTCATTATTGGTAGCTGGTACACTAGATGCATCGCTCACCATCCAGGAACTGACATGATAAAGCTTCAAAGAATCAGGCTTAACCATAAAGTAACTGGTGCTTTATGAGAGCGGAAGGGCGATCTCTGGCAAAGCCATTTCTGCAGGCTCTTAAAACCCGTGATCCTTTTCAAAGGACAGCCACTTATTTGGCAGGTATGAGTCTCTGTAAGGAAAGAAGGACAGAGTAGCTCCGCCCGGGGAGGTGCCTGTGCAGGGAAGCTCAGGAGGGAAAGGCTCCAGCTGGTTGCAAAGGGAGGAAACCAGGAGGGGGGCGGGGGGTGAGGTGGTGCGCCACGAATGGAAAAAGATCAGAGCAAGCTTGAGAGACTGATGAAAGACGACTCTCCCCTTGCCCTCCTTCCTCCTTTCCAGCCGCTCAGCACTGAGGATACTCTGACCCATGGCCTCATGCTCTCTTCCGGCCAGTAGTCAATCTGAGGAAGGACGAGGTGGGAGGTGAGACACGGCAAAGAGCAATGGACATACAACTTAAAGGGAGGGGGTTTTACGTTCATATTTGATGAAATTTTATTTTGTTTCTGTCTATGACAGCTAGGAAAATGTTGACTTTGATTGGTCTTCTCATAACAAACATCTAATACTATGCCAGAAAAAGAATGGTTTGAAACAAATGTCTCTTTATCATGACATTAATGAGAATACCTACTTTTTTATCTTTGGTCCTAGTTTATTATCACCAATAGCCCTCTGCTGTCAGAAGAAAGTGATTAACTCTACCTAAAACTGGATTTGGTACAAACCCTTAAAAAGAAAAAGTGGGGAGGGGGCAGGAAATATGTTCAGGAATTTACAGTTTTTATCCTTAGATCTTTAATAATAAAACCAATGAACTCTCCTCAACAGTCTGAACATTTAAACTTTCTATAGACAAAAATGTCTATCAGGCTATGAACAGTTAATATCTGCCTGCCTATCACCGTCCCCCACTGATGTTCACCGTTCTTAATATTTAAACACTGTTGCTGCTTACAGCACATGGAGAAAAAAGCTGACAAAAGCCTTTGTCCAATAAAATAAAAAAGTTCGGCTTATTTACATTTTTGCTTTGTTAGTAAACTGTAATGGTTGGCTCTGGAGGCAAGACAAGTGAAATTAACATTCACTAAATCTTTTGGCAACAGCAATGCATTCTGATGTTGTGCTGCGTCAGCTTCCACTATGTGTTAGGACGAATTAGGCCTGGTGTAAGACCTACACAATACACTGTGTTAGGACGAATCAGGCCCAGTGTAAGAACTACACAATACATTCGAGACCCAACAGTTTATTCTCCTTAAATGAGGTACATAACTTGATTCCTGGCTGTAACCCAGGAAGCAATGCAATGGGATCATTTATTAGAAGGAAAACAAAATGTTTACTATCATACATTTCAGAATCAACTGCACCCTAGGTTAGATTTACTTTATTTAAATGTGTACATACACACATACTAACAATTAGAAAGATGGGGAAATTTCTTTTTCTAAATATAAAAACATCAATCAGAAGAGGAATGAGAAATGAAACACTAAGTAAAAACCTAGAAAATGTTTAATGGCACTGAATGAACATATAACGTATACATTTCTATTTTCAAACGCTTGTTTAAATTAGACCACCAAGCTGAATCCTTTCCCCCCTAACCATAGACAGCTGTGATGCTGGAGCCCAGTAATGTGCAGACAAAGGGAGAGAATCCATGTGGCTACTCAGCACAGAAAATCTCCATCCTGCTTTTCAAAAGAATGCAGGAAGGGAAAGCCCCACTAAGTTAGGGATGTGCCAGGGCCGATGTCGTGCCAGCGCATCACAGTACTTGTTCCCATGACACTCACAATGTTCGCGAGGCAGCATGACAGGAGGGCGAACGTGCAGTGGGCGGAGAAACGGTTTAACAGGCAAGAAACACAGTCAGCCATTCGGGGTGCTTTCCTGGGCTTTTGTTTATCCACCTCTGTGATACTTATCATTAGCTGTCGATTTCATTTACCAGAGCAGAGATGGAAAAAAATGACTGCTCTTCTTCAACAAACCCAGGGAGAGCCATGCTAGGAAGACTCTTCCCATAACATGCTGGCTTTACCTCACCCCAGCAATCAGATACACAACAGCTGTGCATTTTAACAATGACTTGCTGGAGAGACAATGATTGAAAGAGCCAATCTGTGACACATGGAGAGGAGGCAGCAAGATACAGCAGGAGTTAATGGGAGAGAAGTAGGCTCAGGGAAAACCAGTCAGTGCTGGGAATGGGAAGAAGGGTGAGGGAGAAAAGAAAGCAAACGGCTACAGACAGAAAAATACAGGGAAATTCCAAACAGATGTTTTCAAAAAGCAATCTGAGGATCATGCCCAGGGTGAGAAACCATGTAATCTCTGTCGGACATTTTTGTTTCATTGGTTCAGACTCAGAAGCAAATGTAGACAGACTAGAAATTATCTTAGAATCTAACGTGTGTGTGTGTGCTGTCTCTCAGTTGTGTCCAGCTCTTTGTGACCCCAAGGACTGCAGCCCTCCAGACTAATGTACAGACCAACAAAACTTAACATCAGGGCTAGAGATGGGAAAAGGAGGTGAGACTACTAAATCAGCTCTGAAGGGCTCATTTATTCTCTAAGGAAGCATGCCTGGATTTAGTTAAATATAAACCCCAAATGATCAACTTTATATTATCTCTAAAGTGTGGTTTTATTATTTATGACATAGTTCACAAAAGTATATTTTAAAAAAATTTTTAAAAGAAGGGCAGATAGACTAAAGGGAGGGGAAGACCACGTTTTTTTTCCCCCAATAAAATATGGCATGATTTTTAACAAATCCCCATAAAATAACACCACATAAAGTTTTCTGATGAGCATCTGTTAAAAATGCATGTTTGAATGTCCCTGAGTGTGGCTACAGAACAGAGTAGAGAAACAGGTGACATGTGGACTCGGGCCTCAAGGATGACTACCAAGAGCCCAGGACGAGAGTGCTGACAGTTCTGGGGCCCCTCTGTGTGAATCACAAAAGGGCGCCCTGTCTCCCCAGAGAGCTGCCGTATTTCACTGCCACTTACTCCTCTGGTCCACATCCCTGGTCCAACAAGCAACTTGCTCAAGTGAGTGTGGCAGCCCTGGCTAGGAACAGGGAGAGGGTGGGACTGATGTTGTCTAAATATATGCCGAAAGTGTAAGAAATAACCCAGGATTCTGATCTGCTCATCTATTGATAAATTTTATGCTAGACTGCCTGCCCATCACATCACACAGAAATCGATTTGCCAACAATCTTGAGTGCAGCAAGGGTTTTAAAAAAATGCTTGTCTTCTGTCTCCTCTTAACTTTCTCAGACTCAACCTCTCAGAAGAGCAACCACTGACCTACCTGTTGTTTTTTTTCAAGTTAGGAGAAAAATGGATTCAACTTTGTGAAACATTATGCTTTCATGGCTAGTTCCAGCGGTCCTACTGAATAATCTCAGTAAACTCAGCAAGTCATCACTGGGAGCTTTATATACATGTCCTCTGAATGGTACAAGAAAACCACTGGTGTAAGATTCAGACTTGTAGCCCAAACCCCCTGTGCTACTCTGGAGAGTAATGATCATGGACAAATCTCTACATCTCATTTTGAATAACAACAATAACCGTAATCACAACAATTAACATGCACTGAATGGTTACTGCAAGCTTGCTTTATATACATTAACACATTTCATCTTTATAGTAACCCTGTGAGATGTGGTTATTATCTTTATAGACACAGAAACTGAGGCACAAGGAGACTTAGCAGCTTGCCAAGTGGCAATAAAACGAGGAGGTGGGATCAGATGATTAAGAAAGTTTCTCTAGCTCAAATGTTACTTATAATTCCATCTGAGAGAAAGGAAAATAGATGCCAAAACTGCTTGCCAGATTTTGCAAGTGGTTATTCCTCTTAGAATGACACTAATATTAAAGAAATGTTCTATTTTCCATGTTTTACATGATTCTATTACTATACAGCTTCACACTCAGCAAAGATAATTCTGGATTTACCTGGATATCATGCCTCTGAAAACAAGTGGAACTTTTGCTGTGTAATTTCATCCCTGTACTAAATTTCACTGAATGGTTTTACCGAGCATCATGCAGAGTAATACAGGCTGCACTACGATGAGATGAAGTGAAGGCCCTGGCCCTGAGCAGTTAGAATTTCTGGCACAAGTTTACAAAACAAATAGACTTAAACATAGTTTCCAAGAAAGCTGAAAGTTTTCTATTGAAAACCCACTTTCCAAGAAGTTAACAGAGAAAAATCACAATCAGCTCCTGCCCTGAAGGTCCTGTGAAGGATAGGCCTCATAAGGCAAAAGGAGAAGAGGGTGGCAGAGAATGAGGTGGTTGGATGGCATCACCGACTCAATGGATATGAATTTGAGCAAACTCCTGGAGATATTGGAGGACAGGGAAGCCTGGAGTGCTGCAGTCCATGGGGTCCCAAAAAGTCAGACATGACTTAGCAACTGAACAATAAATAATAGGTCATCAGAATCACAGTTCGCTGAACAACTTTATCCTATGCAAAACACGACTGAGTACCAGACTCAGGACTTCCCTGGGGGCTCAGATGGTAAAGCATCTGTCTACAATGCGGGAGACCCGGGTTCGATCCCTGGGTCGGGAAGATCCTCTGGAGAAGGAAATGGCAATCCACTTCAGTACTATTGCTTGGAAAATTCCATGGACAGAGGAGCTTGGTAAGCTACAGTGCATGGGGTCACAAAGAGTCGGACACGACTGAGCGACTTCACTTTCCACTATAACATGTGCTATCACGCCCTCCAAATCAAGCTCTTTTGTTGGGTTGTGTGTGTTCCATACAGCATCAAAATCCAAACAGTGAAATAAAACTTTCAAAATCCCCAACTAGAATGCTAAATATATGTATGAAAACCACCAGATTGTGAACTACCCGTATTAGGGATTTTAAATGAAAAACTAAAATATTTTTGTATCTCAGAAAAGTTTTCATTTAGTTTACTAAGAAAAGTCTTTCTGATGCAATTCAGAAAAATGGGGTCAGTTCACTGACAAATATAGTATTTTACATATAACTTTTCAATGTTTAGGTAGGTAAGACCTCAAAAACCATCTCAATACCAAAAATTGTCTAAGGAATTCTGGAATATAGAGTAGTCATAGCTTTAAAAAAATTAAAAGCAGGTAAATCCAGGTTTTATTATTAAAACAACCATTATAAGGACAAGCAAATATTTTTGAAAGAAAATTAAGATGCCTTCAAAAAATATATTAAAATTATATGTAATTCAAAATATGCATCTTGGGAACATAACATTTAGTCAAAAAAGCTAAGTGGAAAAGGACCACATATAGTTTTACATATGTAACTATACTTCATGATTTGCCCAGAATCTTCCTGGTTTACATATGTTCTACTGCAATTATTATTAGCAACCCTTATAGGCTCAAGTCTCTCAACGTGGCTGATAAATTATATAGTCATTTTTAATGTAATACATTTCTATAAAACTCAAAACTAAATGAAAATAACAATATATACTTCATTTATACTCTTTTAGAACCCAAAATAATCCAGAAAGAATGATTTAAAATACATTCAGAGGATATCTGAGGCAGAGGAGAGGTATAGAGCTGAAGACAGGAAGGAACACACAGGTAAAAACAACAACTCCAGCTCTTAAATTGGATGGTGAGCCACGAGTACTCATTCGATAGTTGTTTCATAATTAGCATTTTTCATATGTTCTTATATGTTTATATACATATACAAAACTTTTATTTAAAAATAAAAAGAGCAAAATAATAAGATGGGGTAAAAATTACTATCCATGTTTTTAAGATAACAGAATAAACTATCAGAAAATTTATCAGCAATTCAATAGTAATTCTGACAGATGAGTAAAAAGTATTTTCTGGCAGCCACCTACATCATGCTAGCAAAAGTTACACAGAAAAAAATTTACATCTATTTGATGGATAAAGGAAAGCTGGTTGATATAAGAAAGAAAGCTGGAATAGGATGGGGCAACTGACAAATAAACAAACAAATAAATAACCCCAAGTATATGATAAAGGAAGCAAAAGATTTACAAGAGTATGAGTACGGAAACAGCTAATGCAAGAGGTTAATGGAACATGAACTTCTTCTATCAAAACTAAAAGGTAAGAGTTTGTATAAGTAACAAGGCCGTGAACGTATGCTGGCAAATTAAAACAGTGATAAGCATGAACATTAAAAATACTGTAGAAAATAACTTCCACAGTAATCTCACCTTATCAACAGAGGATCTTATTTAACAAAATCACTACGAAACATATCCTAAGAGAATAAGTAATTTTTTGGTGTAAGTTAAGGTAAACATGCAAACTGAAAGTAACAGGTGATTTTACTAAATCAGTGTTTATATTCATTAGTTGAGTATACTTAGGAACTAGGATGCTTGTATGCTTTAGTTGAGTATACTTAGGAACTAGGATGCTTGTATGCAGTTATACTCCTAACTTCTAATCATGGTCCCATCATTAGGTTTTTAAACAGTAAAAACATAATAATAATGGTATGTATGTTTTTATTGATGAAAACTAGGTCTGTATTTATTACAGAGTAAAATAGTAATTATTAAGAAATGAATACCTGGAATACTGGCAGGAGAAATTGGGCCAGATCGTGACTGGTTACTTCCTACAGGAGAGCCGACAGGAGAAGGCGATGGGCCCCCAGGGATGCTGGAGAGATGGGGAGATGCATGCGGAGAGAAAGGTGACTGAGCTGGGTTGCTCTGATCTCCTTGGCTGCTCGTGGACCCAGATGCACTGACTGCTGAGCTCAAAGTTGCTTCCGTTCCCGTGGGGAGGTCATCAATGGAGCCAGACAGGTCCTAAGGAGGAAAGAAATAGCATGCATTGATGGAGTAACACATATTTGGACAAATACCTATTCAAAACACTATTTGAAAATCTTAACCCTAACCTTTCAGAGTTTTTCTAGAGAACACCCCAAATTCAGAGCATGGCCACTTGTTATTAGAAGACTTTAATGAGGTCTCTTATAAGTTAAATCCATAGGATCTACTCTATCGCTAAAAAGTTTGTACCTTTCATTAAACTGTCTTACAGCTTTCCTTTAAGCTGTCAGCACCTAGTCCAACAAACCCGTCAAAGACTCACAGGAAAAGCATGCTAGGTGGTGATGTACCTACCATCTGAATGGAATGCCCGATTCATACAGGATCACTTCAGTAAACTAAAAACTAAAGGCTTTGGATCCTCCTACTTAAAGATCAATATTGGAGGGCTATCTGAATTTCAAAATATGATCTTCTAATGTAATAGCAATCCAAACTGTAACCTAACTGTAACCTAACCTTGTGGGAAGAAATTCTGATATTTTAGGTAATGCAAAAATTCTCTTTTAAATAGAAGAGTGATGTGTATTTTTATCTGGTATGATGAAAATAAATCCCTTTGAAGTTATGTTGGCAGAAATGAGTCCTAATGTTATAACTTACTACCTTTTTTTGAAACAGTCATTTGTTTATTAACTCTAGAAAAACAAGAGGTACCATACCAGAAGGAAGTGCAACCAAAGTATATTATTTGGCCTAGCAGTGAACACTGAGTACTGGTATAGTATATGTTTGTATTTGTTGTTGTTTAGTCGCTAAGTCGTGTCCGACTCTTTTGCGACCCCATGGACTGTAGCCTGTCATGCTCCTCGGTCCGTGGGATTTCCCAGGCAAGAATACTAGAGTGGGATGCCATTTCCTTCTCCAATAACTTACTTTTTGTAACAGTTTTAACCTAAACAAACAATCTTTAAGATCCTGTAACTTTACCATAATACCCTCTAAGGCAGATATTAAAACTCCCATTTGACAGACATAGAAAACAAAGGTCAGAGAGTCAAGGTTACTGTTACCAGTTACAACACTGAGGACAGACAGCGCCTCCAAAGATCATGACAGGAGAGAAGAGAAACGAGAAAACTGTCCTCTGAGCCCTCATCAGAGTGAGAGGAGACAGAACCTCACGGCTGGACACAGAGGTCCCAAATGGGGTTCCCACCAACAGGAGCTCTGTACAGTGCAGGCCCGTGGCAGTGGCGAGGCTCCCACATCACTGACTCTGCAAACCGAGATGAGACCTGGAACTAGGTGCTGAATGAGCCCTAAAGGCTGAGAAGCAGGATAAAAGATATTTGTCTTGATAACTTAGAACTAAATACTGCAGAATGGGATCAGAAATACTAGGTCATGGTATTGTCTGTAAAGCAGATTCAACCCTAATTGACATCTTCCACTCACACAATTTTATCGTTTAATTTTACCTCACTGCTTACCACTGGGACTGCTAAAACTAGGGCTCTGGAAACTGATGGAGGAAGATGCTTAGGACCTGAAGAATGAATGTAGACCAGGCAGTGCAAAGGGGGCCACTAAAGCAGAGCTGGTTAGAGCTCTTCAGGGTACCCCAAAATGTCACAACATAAACTCAGGATGAGGATCCAAGACTCCTAGAAAGTTTATCTATTAACCATATATCATACAATTAACTTTTCTCTTTTTAACAGCCAAATTGCCAATGATTAAAAACATACTAAAGAATAGCTGATGAGATGAGAACCTCACAAAAAGATGATTATAGAAAAGCAAAAATTTCTTATACTAAGAAGAATAACATCTAAGTAAAACACAGTAATCTTCAATGTCATATAATTGAGCGTATGAGTGAGAAACCTAACAGTAGCAAGTGATTGAAAATATAACCCCTAGAAAAAGTATCATCAGAGCTCCAAAATAAAATGGGACAAACAGAATCATGTTTTCAGAATTCAGAGAAAAAAATATATTAATATAAATATCTCTACTTAAGGCACATGAGATGGATGGTTTTGCATATATTCAGCAGATAAAACATTGTATTCAACTTGATGACTGGGTTCAACAACAGTTCAGTTCAGACTTTCAGAACTTTTTGTGAAGCCAGGTAGAAACAGAGGAAGAATATTATGCAAGAAAAATACTACGTACAATGTAGAAAGTATTTAGTTCAGTTCAGTTGCTCAGTCGTGTCCAACTCTTTGCGACCCCTTGGACTACAGCACGCCAGGCCTCCCTGTCGATCACCAACTCCCGGAGTTTACCCAAACTCATGTCCGTTGAGTCGGTGATGCCATCCAGCCATCTCATCCTCTGTCATCGCCTTCTCTTCCTGCCCTCAATCTTTCCCAGCAACAGGGTCTTTTCTAAGGCTACTGGAAAAACCATAGCCTTGACTAGATGGACCTTTGTTGACAAAGTAATGTCTCTGCTTTATAATATGCTGTCTAGGTTGGTCATAGCTTTTCTTCCAAGGAGTAAGCGTCTTTTTATTTCATGGCTGCAGTCACCATCTGCAGTGATTTTGGAGCCCCCCAAAATAAAGTCTGTCACTGTTTGCACTGTTTCTCCATCTATTTCCCATGAAGTTATGGGACCAGATGGCATCATCTTTGTTTTCTGAATGTTGAGCTTTTTGCCAACTTTTTCACTCTCCCCTTTTACTTTCAACAAGAGGCTCTTTAGTTCTTCACTTTCTGCCATAAGGGTGGTGTCATCTGCATATCTGAGGTGATTGATATTTCTCCTGGCAATTGTGAAGTATTTACACTTTAGCAATTAACACAATTATCTGACTTCCTCCAAATAAAACTTAAGTACACACATGCAGAGGAGTGAGGTGCAGGCTGACAGGGACCACAGGACAGGATTCCACCCATTCCTCTTGCTGCAGGGTGAATGCTGGCCTCTCTCCAGGTGTAGAAGATAGCTGGGTCCTGAATAATTCTTTAAGTACCTATCCCCAACGTATTCCCTTCCTAACCTGATATAAAGTGAAAGTGAAGTCGCTCAGTAGTGTCTGACTCTTTGCGACCCCATGGATTGTAGCCTACCAGGCTCCTCTGTTCATGGGATTTTCCAGGCAATAGTCCTGGAGTGGACTGCCATTTCCTTCTCCAGGAGATCTTCCCAACCCAGGGATCGAACCTGGGTCTCCTGCATTGTAGACAGACGCTTTACCGTCTGAGCCTCCAGGGAGTTCACAAAAGTGCAAAGGGGCACACCTGTGGGCTCCACAAAGCAGGGCATGGCAAGCTATGTGAGGACTAAAACTAAATCCTACCTATTGTGGCTCCACCCATAAGCCACACATTTTTAAATGACTGAAAAAAAAATCAGAAGAGTAATACTTTGTGATACATGAAAAATATTTGAAATTCAAATTTCAGGGTCCTGTAACATCTTACTAGGACATCTTATAGTCACAGCAATTTCTCTGAAGTGCTGTCTATGGCTGCTTTGGGGCCACAATGGAGACCTGCATTGAGACTATGGCCCTCAAAGCCTATAGTATTTACTTTCTGGCCCTTATAGAAAACAGTGCTGACCTGCTGTATCTAGTCTGGCCTCTCATGTCTTTGCCTCTTCCATGGGGAAACAGGAGGAGGACAGACAGGTCTCAGCCGAAATGCATGGTGACCTATGTGCACACAGGCTTCACCAGGAACAGGGAATGACTCCACATTCATACCTGTCTGGAAAACACTGACTGGGCGCCAGATAGAATTCTCCTCTTTAGCGGTATCAGACTAACTCAGGGAGCCCCTACTTAAGAATGGGTGGTGGGCTCTGTGTACAGACACCTATTACCTAACAAATGTGCATTATTCATAAATAAGGGTCCATCACGTAAGAATCAGTTGGGAGGAAATACGCCTTTCATGATTTCTTTAAAGAAAAAAAAAAAAAACTGGTAGGTAACTAGATATAAAATCATTATTTTCTAATATACTACAATATGGAATTCAACAGAAAAGATGACACAGATTCAATTTTTAAAAAAAAATCATTATTTGAAATTAAATAATTTTATGCAAATCTTTTTTCATAAAAAACAAACTGTTACTTGGAAAATTTAAAAATTCTCTGCACTACCTATAAATTCCTTCCCTGTTCTCCCTTAAAATTCTGTTATGGTTGAAAAAGTGACACGGATGGGTGTTAAGAGAGCTTCATTCAAGCTGCAAAGGCATGAAAAACATTTCTGTTATTCAACAAGCTGATCAAAGAAATATCAAGAGAAAAATATAAAAACGGTGGCTTTCTTAGTGTTCACAAGTCATCAGAATTTCAGTGCTGACTACACCTCAGTGTAACAGAAGAGTAATAAAAAGGTATAATTTCTGTATTACTGTTATACACACACGTAACTTTTATATGTAAATTACAGGGAAATATTCCCGCCCTGCAGATACTTAGGGTATCCATATGTATAGCTATCTTAAAACACGTTAATAAAAGAAGTTCAACAGTGGTTTAAACATTCAGCCTAGTTAACAAAGAAGCTCTGTAACGAATACCCCTCTAGAGGACAATTTAGTCAGCAGGGCACCAACTCTATTCTTCTTTTCTAAGTACCATCAGATCTATGATGCCTGTAAAGAACAGAGAGACCTTCCTGCATCTCATTCTAAGCGAGGCACCTTCAAGCTACAGTGCCTCCATTTGTCTTGCTGGGAACTGGCAGACAAGGTAATTGCAGGGAGGACTCCTTTAAGGGGCTGGAGTCCCTCTGCCCCACAGCATTCCTTGCATCCTCCCTCTTTACTGAGGGAGTGAAGGGTAAGGCAGTGGCTTCATATGCTCATGCATAGTAAATTCGGTATTTTGCCATGACAATCTGATTTGATAAAGTCTTGCTATCAAGTTGGGTTTTCAATATCTGACATCACTCAGAATACTGAATACTTCCAGCATACCCCAAATAATACAGTCCCTACTATCAATGGTTAGTTTATATTTAGAAAATCAATGCTTTTTTGGGGGAAAAGCTTGTTTTACTTTAAAATGTAATTTAAATCATAGTTCCCCACAAAGACTTGCCCCTCTGTAACCATCATCCTTCCACCTTCAGCCCATGTAAAATTTTCATTCTAACCTAAGTGACAAGTACAAGAGATTTCACTGTGCTTAGAATGAAATGCCACCTGAGAGCAGTAACAATCCTATCAGACTCCGACAAGAGAAACACTGATGAATTAACATAGAGCAAAGATATGTTCTGATTCAACATGATGGGCCAGGGCAGTGATGACAGAATGTATAGAACGAGTGCCAGAAAGGAGCACAAGAGGAATTTTTAAATTTCTACAAAATATAAAATAGGCATACAACATTAAGTATAAATATAAATACAAATTGTACATGATCCTTCCTAAGAATATTTTACATTCATATATCATGACTTCACTACATCTAGAGACCTCTTTGGTTTTGATGGTATTCAGTTTATCTAATAAGTCAGCTTGCTAAAGGATAAATTCAGTCAATACTGGTGATGTCTTACTGTCTTGAACTGGGAATAAGTCAGAAAATTTTACTCCCTTGTTTAATTAAATAAGTGGGTTTGTGTTTTTTTTTAAAGCAGATCAACTCAAAAATACTCTCAGCTATGGTTCTTAATACAATTAGTTGACAGTATTATATCAGCCACTGGTAGAAAACTGCTAAGCCTCACATGAACTGGGCATCTCTTGCTCAGAAGAGCCCCAAGAGAGTATGAGGATAAACACTGAATTAGAAACAGAGAAGATATTTCAATCAATGAGACAAGTTCAGGTCTCTTGTTTAAGGGTTTTAATAGGATACAGTTAATGATTTCTCACTGTGACTTCCCATGGGTTTGAAGCACAGGTGAAAATGCCAGCTCAATGGTCTTTAAAAAAGTCAGTTATCTTCAAAAGCAGAAATAGTGTCTATTCTCCTTTTTAGAATATTGAGTATGAAATCCTGGCATGTAGTTTTTCTTTCTCTCTCTCCAACTAGGCCCTAACTTTCTTAAGGACAATGCTGAAGAGAGGAGGATTTGACCGGTCACTGATGAGTGTCACTGAATTTATAAGCTTTACAGTAAAATACAGCTGCAAACACCATACAAAGTAAGCCAGCACATGCAAACACTTCTAAATATTTACCAAAAATGCTCTAATGAAAATGACTGAGATTGCCATTAAAATTTAGCAATGAATTCTTGGCCCTCTGTTTCCAATTACCATTCCGGAGGCCAAGCACCCAGGCTCATTAGATGCTTAGCTCCTTGGAAACACACTGTAAAATCGTTTCATACCCTCCAACCTTATTTCAGAACTATCATTTTGGACATGTGATACAAATACACCTTGAGGTTGATATTAGAATTGAGCCAATAATTTGACTGACATATATACACAAAAAGAACAACCTCACAGTGACTGTTTAACTTCCATGATATTTGTAGGCTTCTTTTCAGCACAAACCTACATAACAGTGTACTTCAAGACATCCACCAAAGTCCCTGCTGCTTTCATTTGTCTAGACAGCAAATGAGTTAAAAGCTCAGACTTCCGGTGTAAAGGAATTAAAAATGGAAAGGCACAGAAAGAATCCACGAATAAAATCCTACCAAGCACTAAGTTTTAGGCCTGCAAAGCATCTTCTTACAAAGTTATATAAATATGTATCTTACTTTCTACTTAAACATATCCAAATAACAAATATTTATCTTTTCATTATATGTGATGGTGGTTTACTTGCTAAGTCATGTCCGACTCTTACAATCCCATGGACTGTAGCCTGCCAGGCTCCTCTGGTCCATGCTATATACAATTCTTAGCCTTAGTATGTATGATGTCAACTGGAAAAAAATGTTTGATTCTAATTTAAAAATAGTCACAAGATCAACAGATGACAAACTCATATCCAAAGCCAGGGATAACACAAGGAAAATTAATGAGTCAGAATTCATTTTAAGAGAGGTAGCCAATAACCACTTTTTGGGGAAACGACTTTCACCTGATTCATTTGCATCCTCTCTTAAGCAAAGATTCCTTGACTGGTAACTTTCATTTTAAAGGGATATTTACAAGATAATTAGCTGAACTGATACTTTACAGAAACAGGATTTGGAATTAAGCATGCTATCATAAGCAAAAAATTTTATAATGATTTTATTTCCTTTGATTTTTAAAAACTTTCCACCTAAATAAAAGCCATCCACAAAGTTCCTTCGGCTAAAACCCCTGATATCAAACTGCCACTCTAAATTTAGAAGTGGTAAACAATATAAGTATGAAATATGCATCATGTAAGGGAATTTTTTCCACTTCACAGGCCTCAAGCGGACCCTAAATTATTCTCAGTTTTTGAAGTCTGCCCAGGGAGAGTCTCTGCTCTTCTGCTATTAATAGCAGACATTATGTAGAGTAGGAATAACGACAAATAGACTCAACAAATAGTGTTTATCATATTGTGCAAACACAGTACAGTCTTGAAGTTAAAAATAACTTGGTAAGAAAATTTATATTTATCTTTTAGTTGTATAGAATTTGGGAATAATTTTCATCTGTAAATAGCATTGCCCTTCGTGGTTATAATCCTGGGACTACCCTCTCAGGTGATGATCCTGATGATTTGATGCTCAAGATCATGATCTGATGATTTTTAGGGGTAACAACTATAACCACAATTCTCTATAGCAGAGATACTATGTGCATTTTCTTTCATGAGGAGCCTACAACATCTTGTTAGCTCTAGCCCATTGTTCCTGCCATTCAAAATGTTTTTTAACTTTTTCACTGTCTGAAATAGCCAGGACCCTTCCTGACCTCAAGTGAAAGCCCCAAACAGTGCTGAAAACACTAAAAAAGATTCACATGTGAATAACTGCCGGCCCTTTGTTATTTAAGAACAATGAAATCTTAAAGAATATACTTAATACAAATGGAAGACTACTGGTGATACTAAAGCTATATAATAAAGTGAGAATACTAAATAATTTGAGGAGGGATATTTGTACTGTCTTAGGAACAGCCTCAGGCAGGCAGGCCCTCTCTAAGGTTTGCATACGGGGGTGTGGGATGGGTAGGTGGGAGGAAGTAGGGGAAAAGGTAGACCATTTTTTCATGTGGATGACATTTTACAATTAAATTGGCCTGCACAGGTGGTCTTGAACACTTCAGCGTCCTTCTTTCATGGAGTATCAATGGAGACAGAGAAACAGCTAAGCAGGTTTAAGTTCTACGACAAAGCAGAAATTCTGTGATGGATGGGTGACTTAACAAGTGTTGTGGAATACAGAATGGTAGGTCTTCAGCCAGCTCACATCAGGCCAGGGGCTGCTGTCTGTCACGGGTCCAGGTGAGGAGTGATAAGTAGAGAGCAGAGAGAACCATGGGTGCAGGCAAAATCTATGGGAGACTATGCCATGTGAGAAGGGGGAGGCTGGAAAAGCAGAATGAGTGAGGATGCAGCTGAAGAGGCCACCCAGGGACAGTTGTGAATGACTTCACAGGCTCAGGCCAAGGAATATGGACTTACAATTTTAGGAATTAGGGAGCCAACAGAGGTCTAAAAGGTGAGTTCCAATATTATCAAACAAGGAAAAAAAAAATACAGTGTAGTGCCAAATGAGAAATGTTAAACATTGTAAAGCAAAACAAAACAAAACCCAAAACCCTCATGTTTTCAAATGTTTATGAACACAGATTGCTTTAAACATGATTAAAATTGCAGGTACCATTCAAAAATAAATTTGTAAAATATTTTTTAAAAATCTATACATTTTAGTACTATATAAAACTTAATATATAGGTGAACAAAAGCAAAAGTGCTTAAATAACTATAGCCTGGGTTAAATATTAGTGTGGTTTCTAATTGGAAAATTTCATGAGCCTACAGTCATCTTACTTCTTTCATTTATACTTAAGAATCAATGGCTAAAACAATTTTAAGGATACAGATTTTACCGTTAAAATGGCACAACAATGTCTAAAGACTACTTATGAGTAACAATTTAACAGATTATATTCTTTAACTGCATATTCTATTTCAAAACCAAAATTCTGAAGACATCTAGTCTCAGTTCAGTTCAGTCACTTAGTCATGTCTGATTCTTTGCGACACCATGGACTGCAGCACACCAGGCTTCCCTGTCCATTACCAACTCCCGGAGCCTGCTCAAACTCATATCCATTGACTCGGTGATGCCACCCACCATCTCATCCTCTGTCATCCCCTTCTCCTCCTGCCTTCAATCTTTCCCAGCATCGAGGTCTTTTCTAAGGAGACAGTTCTTTGCATAAGATGGCCAAAGTATTAGAGCTTCGGCTTCAGCATCAGTCGTTCCAATGAATATTCAGAACTGATTTCCTTTAGGACTAACTTATTTGATCTCCTTGCAGTCCAAGGGACTCTCAAGAGTCTTCTCCAACACCACAGTTCAAAAGCATCAATTCTTTGGCACTCAGCTTTCTTTATGAGAACTCCACGAACAGTATGAAAAGACATCTTAGTTACACAGGAGGAAAATGAGCTCATGCCACGCAGGCACAGGGATGTGGGTATGTGGGCTTATGGTTTGGTGCTTTACAAGTATCAACACCAGGTATGAAACTGTAAGTATGAATGACCCATGTGCTTTAAAAGCAAACTGACAAACTAACAAGATCTGTAAATATGTAAGATTTAGAGTTTGTCTACTGATATGAGGTTTTATTACTGAAAGTATATCATAAATCTTTACAGCAGAAAAGCAATCGACACCATCTTTTGCATCTCTCAAGGTAAAAAACAACTATTGTATATCTTAAAAGTACAGTGCTTAGCACATAGAAATTCTGAAAATAAAAGTTAAAAACAAAAAAGCATGAACCCTCAAGAGACCTCTATTTCTTCAGTATACAGCAATGAAATACTTCAATAAGACATAGGAACTGCAAATAAATTAGCAACTTGAAAAACAAAAACAGAAAAAAACATAGCTCCCAAACTGTACCAGGTCTACATGGAGTAACTGGAAGTTCTGCTGTAGAATTAATACTAAAACTTCATTTTTTGACATTTTACCCAGTCACATGAAGCATATGAACATACATACTTATTCTACATACTTCACTGAATTTTTAAAACCTTTTGTTTTGAAATGACTTTAGCCTCACCTGGAAGCAGCAAAGACAGTACTGATGTTCCTTCACTCAGGTTGCCTTAACGCTGACATTTTACATGGTAACCAGGGCACATTTATTAAAACTATGAACTTGAAATTGGTGTAATACTATCAATGAAACTACAGACTTCATTCAAATTTGCAGCCTTTACAGTAAAGTCTTCCTCCTGTTCCAGGACACATATCACATTTATTCACCTTGTCTCCTTAGTCTCCTCTGATCGGTGACAATTTCTCAAATCCTTCCGTGTTTTCCACAACCACAACACATTTGAAGAGCACTCCTGAGGTATTTTGTAGAATGTTCTTCAATTTGTGTCTAGTGTTTTCTCCTGGTTAGGCTGGGGTTACGGATTTAGGGGAAGAATACCACAGGAGTGATCAGGTAATACTTCTGTCAGCACTAAATGGTAGTTGTTGCTGTTCAGTTGCTAAGTTGTGTTGACTCTTTGTGACCCCATGGACTGCAGCATGCCAGGCTTCCCTGTCTTTCATTATCTCCCAAAATTTGCTCAAACTCATGTCCACTGAGTTGGTGGTGCCATCCAACCATCTCATCCTCTGTTGTCCCCTTCTCCTCTTGCCTTCAATCTTTCCCAGCATCAGGGTCTTTTCTAATGAGTCAGTTCTTCACATCAGGTGGCCAAAGTATTAGAGCTTCAACTTCAGTATCAGTCCTTTCAATGAATATTCAGGACTGATTTCCTTTAGGATTGACTGGCTTGATCTTACTGCAGTTCAAGGGACTCTCAAGTCTTCTCCAGCACCACAATTCAAAAGCATCAATTCTTCTTCCAATTGAGATTTCATGACCATAAAACATTGGAGAGAGAAAAATACACACTCTATGCTCTTCCAGACACATGTAGAGGAATGTAACTTAGAATAACCACTTTAGACAAAAATTTATAAGCATTTTGTAAAGCTGAAGATGCATTTACCTTATGATCCAGGATGTCCACTCCTAGGTTTATACACTGGCACACACACATATGGAGACATATGTAAGCATAGTAGCACTGTTTCAGTATTGTATTGTTTAAAAAAAAAAGGGAGAGAGAGAGACAATCTAATTTTCCAGTGATATAAAATCAAGAGATCTATTCAGAATATGGGGTACTATACAGCAATGAAACTGAATGACCTAGAACTAAAAATGTTAATATAAACCTCACAAACAATACTGATAGAAAGCTAACCAAAACTCTGAATGTGGCAGTATGTATCTGACACAGAAGAGAAGGCATGGAAGAAAGGAGTGGACTGTAAACCTGGTGGTGGAATTCAGGCCAGAGCAGCAGCAGGAGCCGGGATCAGAGGAGGCGACAAGAGAGGCAGCAGCACCATCTGTGGATCAGAGGGAGAGGCTGCTCCAGGGACCTCTGCGCGCGGTACATTCGAGGAAGCCCTGCTTCCCTCGGAGAGTCTTCCATCACCACCTGGTAAGGCCTCCCCGGACATTTACACCACCAGAATGAGCTGCCCAGCCCCTTCCTCCATGGTCCTGCATCATACGTATCTACTACAGAACTTCCCAGGTCGAGTTTTAATGAACTGTCAGCATTCGCTACAATTGCAAACTCTGAAGGAGGACCACTTACTTTCAGACTTTGGCTTTGACCACTTTGACACTGACCATGGGCAACATACTTAACCTTTCTGTGCTTCATACTCCCCTTATCTATAAAATGGGGGAAATGCTAGTATCTGCCAACAAGAGATGTTGTGAGAATTAAATGGGAAGTTATACGTAAAAGAATTAGTGCTGCAGCATCTCTGTAAGTGTGAGCTGTTATCACTAGTAACCATAGAGGAGAGGCAGTGGGTTAGAGAGCCTAAACCACTGAGTCACTGGGGATACAGAGCCAGACCGCAGCGTCAGCAGAAGGACATGGCTGCAAAGTGAAGAGGAGGCTGGGAATTGCACCCTTCCCCAGTTTCCTGATCCCGGTCGGCACTGACCTAGCCGCATCGAACATTCATGAGCTCTGAGTAAGATAAAGACTGCCTGCACTGTGTTTATGAACACAGGTTTTCAACAATAATTCTAACAATGAAGTTATAACAAAATTATAGTACTGGAAAGTGGTTAAGGAAAATAACCATAATGACTCACTACTTAAGGTAAAGTTTTTACATTTCCATAGGAATCATTTTTAAGACTTCTGAGGGTTTTAGAAAAAAGTAGAGAATTCAAAAAAAATCTTTTAACATAGTCAGCCTGAGTAGATTACAGATGGAAATGTTGTGTAAAGGCTATTGTTGTACCTTGACCACCTGATGCGAAGAGCTGACTCACTGGAAAAGACCCTGATGCTGGGAAAGACTGAGGGTGGGAGAAGTGGGAGACAGAGGATAAGATGGTTGGATGGCATCATCAACTCAATGGACATGAGTTTGACCAAACTCCGGGTACTAGTGAAGGACAGGGAAGCCTGGTGTGCTGCAGTCCATGGGGTCGCAGAGACAGACACGACTGAGCGGCTGAACAACAACAATGAAATTCAGTACATGCAACACTCCCCTCAAAGGCAAACTTAAAAACATGAATGTTTCCTCATTTTCAGTTATGATTTACAGACTCAATGAGATGAAAGGTTGTTTTCAACTTTGTACAGGGGCAGCTGGTCACTTAATACCTCAAGTGCTAGCACTAAGGGGCATTTTATATAACACATCTTCCTAAGAACATATAACCATTTTATAATGTATTACTTCAAAACTACTTTTCCAAAAGAGGTGCTTATAAACCTACTCAGAGTTTCAGACAGAAACTTCTAATATCAATAATACTAATGATGGTGACAGTGATGATGATTATCAATAGATAAGGGCCTGAGTTAGGTCTTGAATTTTAGCACATTTCACATTTACCCACACTATCTAAGACTAGAGATCTCAAGAAAATTAGAGATACCAAGGGAACATTTCATGCAAAGATGAGCTCGATAAAGGACATGGATAAAGGATATGGACCTAACAGAAGCAGAAGATATTAAGAAGAGGTGGCAAGAATACACAGAAGAACTGTACAAAAAAGATCTTCATGACCAAGATAATCACGATGGTGTGATCACTCACCTAGAGCCAGACATCCTGGAATGTGAAGTCAAGTGGGCCTTAGAAAGCATCACTACGAACAAAGCTAGGGGAGGTGATGGAATTCCAGTTGAGCTATTTCAAATCCTGAAAGATGATGCTGTGAAAGTGCTGCACTCAATATGCCAAAGTGCTGCACTCAATATGCCAGCAAATTTGGAAAACTCAGCAGTGGCCACAGGACTGAAAAAGGTCAGTTTTCATTCCAATCCCAAAGAAAGGCAATGCCAAAGAATGCTCAAACTACCACACAATTGCACTCATCTCACACGCTAGTAAAGTAATGCTCAAAATTCTCCAAGCCAGGCTTTAGCAATATGTGAACCATGAACTTCCTGATGTTCAAGCTGGTTTTAGAAAAGGCAGAGGAACCAGAGATCAAATTGCCAACATCCGCTGGATCATGGAAAAAGCAAGAGAGTTCCAGAAAAACATCTATTTCTGCTTTATTGACTATGCCAAAGCCTTTGACTGTGTGGATCACAATAAACTATGGAAAATTCTGAAAAAGACGGGAATACCAGACCACCTGACATGCTTTCTAAGAAACCTATATGCAGGTCAGGAAGCAACAGTTAGAACTGGACATGGAACAGACTGGTTCCAAATAGGAAAAGGAGTACGTCAAGGCTGTATATTGTCACCCTGCTTATTTAACTTATATGCAGAGTACATCATGAGAAACGCTGGGCTGGAAGAAGCACAAGCTGGAATCAAGATTGCTGGGAGAAATATCAGTAACCTCAGACATGCAGATGACACCACCCTTATGAAGAAAGTGAAGAGGAACTCAAAAGCCTCTTGATGAAAGTGAAAGTGGAGAGTGAAAAGTTGGCTTTAAGCTCAACATTCAGAAAACGAAGATCATGGCATCTGGTCCCATCACTTCATGGAAAATAGATGGGGAAACAGTGGCAGACTTTATTATTTTGGGCTCCAAAATCACCGCAGATGGTGACTGCAGCCATGAAATAAAAAGACGCTTACTCCTTGGAAGAAAAGTTATGACCAACCTAGATAGCATGTTTAAAAGCAGAGACATTACTTTGCCAACAAAGGTCTGTCTAGTCAAGGCTATGGTTTTTCCTGTGGTCATGTATGGATGTGAGAGTTGGACTGTGAAGAAGGCTGAGCGCTGAAGAATTGATGCTTTTGAACTGTGGTGTTGGAGAAGACTCTTGAGAGTCCCTTGGACTGCAAGGAGATCCAACCAGTCCATTCTGAAGGAGATCAGTCCTGGGATTTCTCTGGAGGGAATGATGCTGAAGCTGAAACTCTAGTACTTTGGCCACCTCATGCAAAGAGTTGACTCATTGGAAAAGACTCTGATGCTGGGAGGGATTGGGGGCAGGAGGAGAAGGGGACGACAGAGGATGAGATGGCTGGATGGCATCACTGACTCGATGGATGTGAGTCTGGGTGAACTCTGGGAGGTGGTGACGGACAGGGAGGCCTAGCGTGCTGTGATTCATGGGGTTGCAAAGAGTCAGACACTACTGAGCGACTGAATCGAACTGAACTGAACTGAACCTCCCGACAGAGCCATTTGTATGCCAGGCAATGGTATTACTGTACCTCACACTTACAGGTAATTATCCTGTTGCTTGGACCATGTTCTCAGGTCACCAAGAAGAATAAAGAGTTTTCTCTGATGACCACTTTAGTCTACCTTAAATGGTCTCAAAGAAGGTGTAAACAAATTAAGAGATAGGATTCTGAAAGGCAGAATGGTAAAATTCACATTTCCTTTGCCTTCTAAACCCTTTGAACAAGGGAGACACCTTAATAGCCTGACTCGCAAGACCATCACATTGCTGAATTCCTCTTTATCCCAGTAAATCATAAGTTTTGATATAAAATTGGACTCTTCAGCAACCTAAAGATCTTTGGAAAGTGCAATGACACCTCCTTCTGAATCTCTGCATCTTATTCCCCCCTTCTAATGACTGGCTTTTAAAATGCATTTGTTAGATGTTAGTTTTGTTTGGAATATTTTTATTGTATTGGGGGTAGGAAGTTATGGGGAAGCTGGGCTCTGGGACCACACCCTGGCTGGACCCCAATCCCAGCTCCTCTCTCACTGACTCAGAGGACTTGGGCAAACGACTGAGCGCCATCAGCCACAACTTCTCATCTGTATGCAGCACAGGCACAACAGAAATAATGACCTCACAGTGTCTCACGGAGAGTTCAGAGAGGTAAACGGTGTATATAAAGCACTAAGCATGAAGCCTGGTGCCAGGTAAGTGCTCGTTAAATATTTATTGTAATGTAGGTATACATTCTGGAGTAAGGGCATTTTGAAATCAAGTCCTGGCTCCACCAACTTCCCCTAATCTTGGGCAAGTTACTTAACTTCACTGAGCCTCAGGCTCACCATCTACAATAGGGGAGAAATATTAATTATGCCATGGTGAAAATTAAATATAATTATAAAAACTAAGCATACAGTAAATGCTCAATAAATAGCTACTATGTATGTAAGTGCATACATACACATTACCATATACACATTTCAAATACTTAACACTTTTTTAAAAACCCTGTTTATCATGTAAAAATACATTTTCAATACAGAATAAAGAATTTACAAATGACTTCTAGAAAAATATTTCACTTATAAGCTTGATGAGTATAACCAAATCTCATAAATAGCGAAAATATTAGTATTTTCAGAATAGATGTTAACACTTAATACAAAAGTATATGGTAATAAAATAACAAGACAAAGTTGGACAAATAAAAATTATGCTCCTGTGCACAGTTTTCACATTTTATCAGGGTAAGATATTTTAACAAAAATTTCCTCATGGTCTTCATTAGCAAGTCTGCTTGTACATAGTCAGATGGCCAAAAAAACTTTAAAAAAAAAACCAGCCTTTATGCAAACAGAACAAAGCAAAAATATAAATACTGATTTTAACAGTATGGCCTTATGATACAGAAGTCCCAGACTGACACTGTAACCCCTAAAACTGAACACTCAACACACACAGACATGGGTGCTTTTAGTTACATGGGTCTTGCAGAGCTGGTTCCCCAAGAAGCTGGTACCCTGAACTCAAGGAATCTCAGAAGAAACAGAAGTCACATGCCTATCAGTATTTCAGAGAGAATCTAATACGACTATAAATCTGTCATTGTTGGCAACACTGAAGAAACAGGACCGGTTAATAGGAAACCACGGAATACCACCCTGCTTCAGGTTTCTCTGTTGTCTATGGTCTAAATAACTCCATACAGAACACTGCCGTCAAGGGTCTTGTTGTTAAGAGTTACGTGTTCAAAATTATTGATTTCCTTTTACTTCCAAAGAAAACTACAATTTTAAACACAATTCTCTTTGTGAATTGATGTCTTTAAATCTCCCACTTCATTTGGAAATTGTAAAAGAAAGCAAGCAAGCTAAACAGGATCTTAAAGTACCGAAATGGAGTTTAAATAATAACTTAAGTGTCATAAAATTATAACCAGAGGTAAATTTGTTCTGCTGAGCTCACTTTAACTTGAGAATGAGTAACCATACGTGGCTGTTGAGGACTGACACTATGGTCCACCAGTTTGCAGAATGTGATATGACTTTCTATGATCTGTCCTTGTGCTAAATACACCTGCCTCTTGTCTTTCTGTATTCCATTCTCTTCTGAATTATCCTCAACGCTGCTAAGTAAATAAGACATCATGTTAAGGAAAAAATGGATTTTGGCTCCAAGAATAAAAGCAGTATATTTTTTAAAGCATGCATATAAAGATTGGTGAAAACTACTTATGAATTAAATAAAAGAGGAATGAAGGAAAAATGTAAAACTACAACAAGCATAGCAATCTGTTATGAGCTGAATGAGTGCCAGTTTGTGGGCCCTGGGGCTCGGTAGGATTTCTCCATACAGTGCCAAACTCCAACAATATTGTTATGGTTAGAAAGGAATTTCTCACAAGAGCTAACAAAGGCAGAAGGTCATAAATAAACCCAGCAGGATTGCCTTGTCAGTTCTCATTATTAGCGCTGCAGGCACTTGCTTTTCTATGGGCTTCTTACAGGTTCATTTAAGTGTAAAAGTTCCTCCTCGAAAATTCAGATACTCATAAATAAAATGGTTCTTAATCTAGCAAAGAAAAATACTTGAAAAGTAAGTAAGAAAACAAGTGAGCAAGTAAAAAATATAAAAAGGACAGAAGCATGGCCAGAGGCAGAGCTCAGCCGGGCGTTTCTGAGAACTGAAGCACCTCCACTCCTGGCCTTCGCAGCTGAGCAGTGACCAACGGGACACTCTGCTTTCTCACCACAATAATAGTCTGCAGAATTCTATCTGGGCAGGAAATGAAGCTGAGCTCCTAAACTGATGCTGACATGTGTTATAAACTGAGGAAAGCACAGCTGTGTGATCATTATTACAATTATGAAGTGACATCTACTGTTAACTTTATTTTACTGAGGACTTTTAACTAGTAAGAAAAAAGGGGGTACAAATCTACTAATGATAGAGATGTTAATTTTTAGCAAGTAAAAAATAGGAATGTATTATTGGGTCTTTAAAGCTAAACATTACCTTTTACATAAGACAAATCTACATCTTAAGAGCTCTAATCAATGCTTCTCAATAAAACAGGAGATTTAGGTTTTTAATATTTAAAATATGAGATGAACATCTCAATTCTCCCTTAATTCTATGTCCTTGTATTCTAAAAAGAGCTGAGAACATCAAATCTCCAATTACCTCAATACACATATTAATTCAAACGAGAAAAAAATCTGATAAACTTGATTTCATTTCCTATTGACTCAAAACAAAAACAGACTTCAGTAACAGCAATAAAAACATACTACATGGTGTCATTTATTTTCTTTTAAAAGAAAAATAAGATAAATATCTTAAAATAATATAAACAAATAAGAAATCAGAAAACAAAAATCCTCAACAGTGCTGCTATTTAAGTTAACCAAATTACAACACTGTACCATATTTCCTTCTAGTCTTTATTCTAAAGTATGGCAAAACAGCGTACCTTTAAGCATATGTATCTTTAATTAAGCAAAACTAAAAAATGCACCAAATGACCTACTTGTCAGCCTCTATCAAGAAAATAAACATTTTGTTTCCCTGATGATTTTCCCTTTTATAATTTGTGAATTTTTAAATTTAAAAAATTCTAAGCATCCTACATCATCCCCTTTAAGAGAATAATTCAAGTTTCTAAGAGTAGCAAGTTGTTCTTGGAGGCTAGGATGCTGGAAAACCATTTTGTGCAGTCAGTTAGTTATAGAAACTGGGCTATTAGGTGCTGGTGTGTTACAAAGAAAGGTATGTTTGCAGAATTACTTTTCACTGGCTTGCAGCCTCTCATTACCTACCACTCATGATTATTAGTGTCAAGCTGATGTTGAATTCTTCACAGAGAAAATTCTCCATGTTTGCTTTAGATACTGGCAATTGGTCTATGTTCTCAGCATTCACAGAGGATTGCCCTTGACTAGCATAACATTACTGGTCCAAGAAACATGAATAAACGCTGAAAAGAGGAGAGTTTAAACGTTTCAAGAGTGGTAAGAAACTGAGATAGGCCTTACTTTACACTGGTGGGGAAAATTGGGCTTTTCTATAGAATGTTTCTGACGGAGCTAAGTTACTGCATTAACTGTAGCCTATATAAGACATTTGTGGAGTTAAATTTGCAGTGGGCTGCAAACATCAAATTACATTTTTTGATCAGTAATTTTATAACCAAGTCACCCATGGTTGACAGTATTAGGCCATAAAATGTTCTCAGGAACGTACAACTGAATATTCTGTTAACAGTAATAACAAGGTTCCCAAATCTGACACCCTTAGGGCACGAGTAGTGTATAAAAAATAAAAGGACCTATTTCTAGACTTCAACAGCTAACACATGCTGCTGCTGCTGCTGCTGCTGCTGCTAAGTCACTTCAGTCACGTCCGACTCTGTGTGACCCCATAGACGGCAGCCCACCAGGCTCCCCCGTCCCTGGGATTCTCCAGGCAAGAACACTGGAGTGGGTTGCCATCTCCTTCTCCAATACATGAAAGTGAAAAGTGAAAGTGAAGTCGCTCAGTCGTGTCCGACTCTTCATGACCCCATGGACTGCAGCCTACCAGGCTCCTCCGTCCATGGGATTTTCCAGGCAAGAGTACTGGAGTGGGGTGCCATTGCCTTCTCCGAACACATGCTAGTATTAGCCAAACTAGACTTCATCAAGTCTTAAGAGTTGTTGAGGCTCGTTATTTAATATTTCAGGTACAAATGTGTTAGGAGATAAGTAATAAAATGTGGGGATAGCAAAGTTTGACTCCTTTGGAAGAGAAACACTTAAGATGGACTGTCATGAACTGTACAGAATTTTCAGAAGTAAATGAAGCTTCAGTAAACATTTACTCCTATCCTGCATTTTTATTATACAATGTAAAACCAAGGTCCAGAGAGGCTAAATTAAATTATGCACAGCTTCTATAGACATAGACTACATTATAATGCAGTTTTCGAGGTATATTCATTAAAACACAACTACTGACATTAATACCTGAGGCTTCCCAGGTGGCTCAGGGTAAAGAATTCGCCTGCCAATGCAGGTAGACACAAGAGACACAGGTTTGATCCCTGGGGGGAGAAGATTCCCTGGAGTAAGAAATGGTGACCCACTCCAGTATTCTTGCCTGGAAAATCCCATGGGCAGAGGAGTCAGGCAGGCTCCAGTCCATGAGTTGCAAAGAGTCAGACAGGACTGAGCATGCATGCATCATGACGATACTGATAACCTCATTTAAGATTTCAAAGGACAGAGTGTGTGTGTGTATGTGCACGTGAGTGCGTTACTCTTTATGAGAGCACACTATATCTACTTGAGCACATTTTCTAACAGTTATTATTTCACATTATGTATCTAGGTACATGCCTCTATCTCAAAATCTCCTGTTTCACTGAGCAATAAAGATACGACTTTGTAAGTGATAAAAAGAACAACAACATGCAAAACCATGTAGCAGAGATGTCCCAAGATGCACGACAGTAGGACAGTTTAATAGGTTCTTTGGTGATTTAAAACAAATCTTTTATTTTCTAATTTCTATCTTTTGCTGAGCCTCACAGAATGTTTTCTCTAGTTCTCCAATTTTTTGTTCACTCCATCTCCTTGTGGGTGAATCACAATAGCTGATACACCCAAGTCCATAAACCAAGAATCATAAAGTGGCACCTCAGAGAGCAGTACTTCCCACGGCCACAGACAGAAAGCATATACCTGGCCTCTTACCTTGTGACCTACTCTGGGCAGGATGTCTGCCTCTAACACGGCAAAGGAATGCACGACTCCGTTCAGAGGGAATCCGAACAGTAATAAAATAAATGTTTGGGGCTTCCCTGGTGGTTCAGTGGTAAAGAATCTGCGGGCCAATGCAGGAAGACTCGGGTTCGATCTCTGGATCGGGAAGACCCCCTGGAAGGAAATGGCAACCCACTCCATTTTGCCTGGGAAATCTAATGGTCAGAGGTGCCTGGCAGGCTACAGTCCATGGGGTCACAAAGAGGCAGAAATGACTGAGCGAATAAACAACAACATTTTATCACATAAACTGACAAAGCAACTGATTTTTTTTCATTCTGGCTACTGATTACCCATAGGATTCACGAGCGTGAAATAGAAGAGGAGCAAATTGTGAAGACAGACTGTTTCGTGAAATCATAATCCATGAAGTATACCATCTGTGATCTAGCACAGTTCTCAACCTGCAATGGATCCCCAGTGCAATCTGATACGGTAAACAGTTTATTTTATAGAGTTCTGAGTTCTGAAGTATCTATAATTGTTTTAGGTCTTAAACATATGGGATACAGTACAAACTAAAATTAAATTCCTGAGAACAGTGAAATTAACTGAATTTATGGAAAAGCTGGCCACGTATTACATCTAGTAGATGTACAATTACATCTAGTAGAACAGAAAGAAAGAAAAGGGGGAAGGAGAGAGCAAAAGACAATGAGAGAAAGTAACAAAGGATAGGAAAATAGAAAACACAGTGTAACATGAATAGTAAGTGTTTAAGCAGTTTCTGGGTGAACAAAATGAGTACACTCATAACTATATGTGCAAAATAAAGCAAACAAAGGAGAGAAACTTGGGGCAGACCTGGCAAATAATAAATACTATTTAAGATTTACCCTTACGTTGGTAAGCTAAACATCAGGGAAAACCTGACATATACATTTGGACAGGAAGCATCTTTGTGAGAAGAAAAAAAAAAAAAAACCCTTCTGCACAGATGCAGCCCCTAGTCCACGGTGCCTCCGTTGGAAGAAAACTGAGCCTCTTTCTCAGGTCTTGGGAGGTGGGGTGGGGGGACTCTGTCTAAGCAGAGTGCATCAGCCTGATTCAACCTAATTATTTTAAAAGTACTTTTATCATTTAAAAAAGTTATTTTCTACTTTTAAAAGTAGTTGCTGGAAAGAACCAGCAGTTAGAAGCTTGGGCTTTGTGGGCTGACCCTGGTTCACTTCGTATTTCACGCACATAGGAAGTTGTTCTGGTCATTAGAATCAAGATTTTCTTCATTTTGATATTTAATATTACATATTTTAAAATCAGTATCTATTACTTAATGTCAGGAGACAATTTAAAACTCTTAGATTATATATAGTCCTCAGAAAATGTATATATACAAGAAAATATAACATATATACATATATATATAAGAAAAAATACATACGGAGGAACAGTTAAAACAAAATTGAAAAGGACAACTATAATTTCCCTTTTTTCTGATATTCTTAGTAGGTAACTGGTGAACTACTGCTTTTCAATGCAAAGGAAAAAATACTCTCTTACGTGACACCCATCACTTCTAAAATTTCTAAAAAACTGATATTGATATAAACTCCTTGAATAGGTATGTGTTCTCTTTGCACAAAACTTTTGACATTTTTAAGACTGTTTTCTGTAGTGAAACTAAATAAAGAATGGATTACCCTTGGTGCCCATGGACTCTGAAGTATCACTGATGATCATTCAGGATAATGGTAATCCTGGGTGGGGACTGAGAAGTAAATGGAATGATGATGCAAAAGGGACAAAAAGTATTTCCAGGGCTCTGGTGGGGTTTTTTGTACTGACTGATTGCGTATTGATTACGTGTGTGTTCACTTTAGCAAACACATTGAGCTGCAAACTTAAAATTTTTGCACTTTTTTGTACTTCTGCTATACTTCCACAATATTTATATTAAAAAAACTGACTTCGAGATAACAACCACAGTCATTTGTCGTGACACTGCGGATAAAGGCAACAACACCCACCACCACCACAACAAATCACCCATCTCTGGACTCCTGCCCATCCTCTCTCATCCTGATAGGTTAGCACCGACATGTGCCAAGCTCTTTTTCAGCATTCTCCCTGAATATATGACCTGCTTTCAGAAAAGCAAGAGTCCAATTTAAATGGAAGTTCCTATGGGTAGGTAATGGTTTGACCCCTGACCCCAACACCACAATTGTTCCACTTCTCTAATGATTTCCCTGCAGGGTTCATTTACCAGTTCTGGGTCAAAGACCAACATGGCCACGAAGTCAAAGACTGACATAAGCAGTGCTTGATGTATCTGGAAATAACTACAACATAAAGGCACATTTCATCAATTAAAGATGGTTTTCAAATTTAAATAAAAAGAAGTATAAATGGTATACAAGTAGTGAATGATACATCCCAATTAAGGTACAGAATTGGTAATCAAAGTAGTTCTAGCTTAAAAGAACTTTTTTCCCCCTTTATTACCTTTAGTATTATTATATTTGAGAGCATTTTCCATTTGTCTCATATTTTCCTTTAAATTTTCATTAATCTGAATTTCTTTTAACTTGCTACACCACATGACTTTAGCATGGTTACAATGGATTAGACAGCAACTTAGAAATATATATTTCCCCAAATATGACAAAAGCTGCTCCATAATCTTTTTGCTTAAATACTTTATACATTTCAGATATGAAAATAGAACTACTTGCAAATAATAATTTCTTTGTTAGCTTAAACAAACTACTTCAGTAGAGAATGTGTTAAAGTTGGTGCAAAAGCTATTGTTGGACTTGATGACAGAGTGATTATTCAGAACTGAATTCAGTTCTCAATTAAAAAAAACCCAAAAGACATGTAATTCCTTCTAATGTTTATTTGTACAGAAAAGGAAAGAAAGGGAGAAGACACCAAAAAGAAGCAGTGGGTGAGAAAGAAGAGAGAGACCTCAAGGTAAAAGAGGAAGACAAGGTTCTAGTGAAAGATTGGGGATTACACTGAAAAAGCAGAGACTTGAGAAATATCCCTTAAGTATGTTTCATTCGGGTGAGTCAGGTGATGATGTGGGGACAACGGGGCATGATACTCTTCAGGCTAACAGTTGCTAAGGAAGCATTTGGAAGACTTTTCTATGAATCCAGCCAGCATTGAACATTTGCCACTTGACTAACTTTGAATTGGATTACAAGGACTCATGAATGAGGAGGTCTGGAAGGGTAAATTAAAACAAAAGTCTTCACTGTGAACAACAATATATTCCAAACACAGAAGAAATGCTACAAAGAAGGTTTACACATAATTAGAAAAACAATACAGACTCTAAATGTTATCTTTTGATCTTCAGTATTACAAGTAGACACTGCTAAACAAGCTTTCTTAAGAAATGGGCTTTAGATTCTCAATGTCATAAATACAAGAAAAACAGTTAATGCTGTTGAATGTTATGTAAAGTTACCTTAAAGAGCAAAGTAAATGCCCAGGCTTAGACACCTTCCTTTAATCATACAAGTTAAACTGATCTACCTTAAAAGAAACTTAACTGATCAAATGAGGGGCTGACGAGCAGTAGAAGCACAGAAGAAGAAAAATCACAGAGGATATACAAAAAAAAAAAGCTGACAATGGGAGAAGAATCCAGCCCAACAGATACAGAAGATTACTGCATAATAACGGAGCATAGAGAACAACATGAAATGTTTATGTGGGAATGGATGTGTCTGGCTATCTGATACTATGAACCATCTGATACTACAGAACCTTCACATTATGTAACCATCCAACACTCTGAGGCCATACTCACAAAGTGACCTCTTCCTGTGTAGGTCTGTCACCAGGAAGACCACTGCCTTGCCAACTAGTGTGGTCAGTGAGTCTTCTTCAGAGAGATAGTTCAATCATCTCTTGGTAGCCTTCTGATAAAGTTGCTTTCTGAGCCTTACAGAATAGAGAATCAGACCCTGGACTTAAGCACATTTGCTAAAATAGTGTCACTCTGTGATGAACCATGAAGAATTATAATTCTCTGGAAACACCCCAGTCATCTGAAAGTTCTACAAGGAAGAGGCTGTCAGGTCTGCCCACCACACATGTGTGCAGGTGAAGTTGCTTCAATCAGGTCTGACTCTTTGTGACCCTATCAACCTTAGCTCGCCAGGCTCCTCTGTCCATGGGATTCTCCAGGCAAGAATACTGGAGTGGGTTGCCATGACCTCCTCCAGGGGATCTTCCTGACCCAGGGATCGAACCTTCTTTTATCTCCTGCATTTACCACCAATGCCACCTGGGAAGCCCATACATAAACAACCATTATAATTAGGAAATTTGACTTAGAAGTATATATAATGAGAGTTTCATATTTTATTATAACACGTTTAACTCATGAACACCTGGTAAGTTAATATACTGTTCTTCTACAGAATCACCTCTCACAGTAGTTAATACTGAATTCAATCCAGTTTGCATTAGACCAATCACTAACAGCATACTCAACAAAAAAATCTCTGACAGAGAGCCAAATGGCCCTTAAAATAAGCATCTTGGTGGCATGGGAAAAGTACTGGCTTTTTATTACTAACTACATTTCCTCTGGTATCAGCTACCTAATCTCTGAGCTTATTTCTTCGTTTGTAAAAGTGGCATTATACCACCTACCTCTTATGTGCTGTAAAGTACTTTTCAAAGTATCTTGTATTTACTTGTCGTTAGTAAATGGTAGACCCCACTCCAGTACTCTTGCCTGGAAAATCCCATGGACGGAGGAGCCTGGTAGGCCGCAGTCTATGGAGTCGCTAAGAGTCGGACACAACTGAGCAACTTCACTTTCACTTTTCACTTTCCTGCATTGGAGAAGGAAATGGCAACCCACTCCAGTGTTCTTGCCTGGAGAATCCCAGGGATGGTGGAGCCTGATGGGCTGCTGTCTATGGGGTCACACACAACTGAAGCGACTTAGCAGCAGAAGCAGCAGCAGCAGTAAATGGTAGATACTCTGTCCTGAAGCATTTGAGTATAATCTGTTAAGATGGAAAACAGGAAGAGCTGCCATACGGAATATTCTCTATATCCTTCAAACCCTAGAGCAAGGATGATCTGTTTGGTCCCATCCACTCTTATTCTGTGGAGAAGGAAATGGCAATCCACTCCAATATTCTTGCCTGGAGAATCCATGGACAGAGGAGCCTGGCAGGTTACAGTCCATGGGGTCTCAAGAGTTGGACATGACTTGGTGACTAAACCATCACTCTTGTTCTGAAATAAGACTTCTTTAAAAATATATTTTAAAACATTATCAGAAATACAGAAGGAACAGGAAGACAGAGTCCTGACTAGACCACTGTTACAAATTTCCCTTGGTACCCCGACTTTACATACTTTCTATGAGAAGTTTTAAAAACTCTGTAACCAAACTCATGTCAACAGTAATTTACAACAATTCACAGAAGGAAAAACAGAAATGGAGGTAAGCAAAATAGCAACAGAAAACAAAAGCAATCACCCAATGCTGTACTGCTGTACTTGGAAAAGGAGAGTCAGCTTATCACGACTGCTTTGTCAAACCTATGGCTATCTCCAGAGAGTGGCAGTGAACAGGGCCTATCTCACTGCAAACTCAGTGTTTATTAGCTGCTGGAAAAATTTACTATGATGTCTTACTCATAAAAATATTTTTCCACCTACAACATACTGCTGACTTAGGAAGACTATAGCATAGACACTTCAATTTAATTCTCCTTAATTGAGTGGTGTGAAAAACAAATACCAATTTTCTGTGTTATGAAAAAGTACAGAAAGGGTTTAGTCACCTATCCCTTAAATTTCTGGACCATCATTTAAGGACAGGCACAGAGCTGACACTCTGAATAGATGAATTAGGGTCACCAGATAAGATACAGGAACCGAGTTAAATTCATATTTCAGATAAAAAACAAATAATTTGTTAGTATTAAGTACATGCCATGGAATAGTTGGGACATATTTATATGAAATACTAAAAGGTTATCCATTTAACTGGTGATCTATAATTTATTTTTTTAATCTGGGAATCCTCAATGGAAAGATGGAAAAGTCATAATTCATAAGCCCAGTGTCCAGATCCACTATCAGCTGTCTGATGTTGAGCAGGTGACTTAGCCACTTGGCGCTTTTGTGTTACTCACTATGAAACAGACATACCCACCACAGCTCCCTTGCAGGGCTCATAAGAGAGACTCAAACAGAGCAGCAGCAGCAACAACAAACAGTGCTTCTCTCTGCCAGCTACTACTCAAAGTGCCTTTCAAAACTAATTCACTTAATTTTCACAACTTTTGAGGTATTTACTATTATAATTCCCATTTAACATTTTACTGCTATATATTCTTATTACTCAAGAGCTAACAATGTAAATTCAAACACAGCCAGGCTCCAGTCTTTGCTCTTTATTTACCATTATAAAAATAAAAATGATAAAATGTATGCAAAAATATACAAAACAGGAGATGTTCTTAATACTGTTAAATAATTAGAAGGAATTAAGCTGCAGTAGACATAAATATGATGATCTACGCTGGGGAACAGCCTGAGTAAAGAGCTCTGGGAGGAGAGATGCAGCCCACCACCCTCTGCTGTCCATAGGCTTGCCACGGCACAGAAGGCGGGGTTGCTCCCCTCTGTACCATTTTTGAAGAAGGCTAAAAATGAAAAAGACCAGCAGCTCCATGGGGAAGAAGCTGTAAAAGATCATTTATGAGTTAACTAACCATAGATGGACAAAATTAACCTTGGTGTGGACAAGGGATTTGTTGAGATGGAAAGGAAGGACATAGCTCAGAGAAGCCGAGAAGAGCAAATTAGCAGAGGGTTAAGGACTGAATCAAAAATGTGTAAAATAAGCCATAAGTAGATATTTATTACCACCTCAAGATTGTGACTCTGCTAAGGCAGTATGTGAGGACTCTTGAAAGTGATGAGGAAATGAGAGAAATGGAAAAGTATTTCAGATTTTGTTTTAAAGATAATAAAACGCTTTAAAAATAAATTTAAAATTGTATTTGTAATTAAGTTGAAACTTTCATTTGTGTGAATTTGTTTTTAATGAAAAGAGTTATTTAAGAAAAATTACTGTTGAGGTTACTGAGTATTGGAAAATGACTTTTTTTTCCTTTCAGTGACTATAGATCTTAATCTTAAGATTTTACATTTATTAATCAAAGTATGTAATATCTGAGTTCATACAGAGGGCGTATTCAATAAATAATTCACTTACTCTTGATACTTACCCACTCTGAAAAGATTTACATATGCATACTATACACTAGTATAAAGCAAAAATTGAATCTTCTCTGCTTTAACGTTACATTTGTTTATGAATCCAAAGCTGAGATGTACTATACATAATATACTTTAAGAACTGTTTTCATCATCTGATGGGCTGTCTTTGCAGATGTGAACTTATCAGTGTTCTGTTTAGTGTTAGTATCTAGACAAGGAGTTGGCAGCAAAGTTCCTGTTTCTCTAATTACATTCTTTTCCAAAAGTTCACCCTGCCTGGGTGTCCAGGTAATTGCAATTAAGTCAGGAATCTGGTAATTAGAAATTCAAGTGCCCTGCCAGGAACAATACACGTCCTCTTGACGTGCTGTCCACAAGACCTAATTCACTTGGAAAGGACAGACACTGATATGAAGTGGCAGTGTAGATGTTGATTAAGCAACAAGCACTGAAATGAATTTCTCCTTTCACTGCTCTCCTTCAAACCAAATGCATTATATCTCATTTAAACCCCTGCAAAGCATTTTGTGAATTTGGAAATATGTAGTCAAAAATCAGAATCACCGATTCTCAAAAAAGTTCTGTCACAAAATCTTCCCAAGATAGGAAGCAGATTTCCAGGCTACCACTTGCAGTCAGGCAGCAGTCAGGGAGACAGGAGTCACTTGCATTCTGCTCTTCAGTTATACCCCAGGCTTTGTACAGGGCCCGGCCCACTGAAGGCAATTCACAAATGTTGGGTGAAATGAGTCTCGGAGCTCGCCAACACTCTAATCCCATCAAACTTTTTGTAAAAAATCAAGAATAAAGATTTAACTTACCAACTGACTAATTTCCATTACTCAGACTCTATCTGCAACAAATCTCATATTTTATAGTATACTATTGAGCATTTGCAAACAAACTCACTACACAATGAAAGTTTATGGCAATAAAGCAAAGAACAAATACGTAACTCAAACTATTTCTTTAAGAAGCAATGAACTGATTGGGCTGATTATTTTGTCAAACTATTTACTAGCTAATGTAGTCATTTCACCAGTTTCTTTTATTTCTGACATGATGTAAATCTATTATATAACAAGCTGCTATAATGTAAAATTTTCATTTATATATTAATTTACTATTTTCCAAGCACTTTCATATTTTCTTATTTAATTCTAAAAAACTGAAGACATCCAACTAATCAGTATCTTTTCCAAATCCAGTTTTTCTTAAGTCAAGAGATCCTATTGGCAAATGAATTTTTTTTTTTTAAACCCATTTCCAAGCTGTAGCACCTTTGGTGATGTCTATCTCATCATGCTAAAACACAATGAAACATCTAGGCAAGCAAAGCCCTCCAACCTCTCTCCCACAAAAGTCATTCACCCCAGCCAAATCCGTCTATTCATTCCTGTCTGTTCGTGATGCTTCTCCAACGTCTGCAACGCAAATGTCCTTCAAGGCCATAGCATCCTCACCACATGGCACTTCCCTGCCCATGGTGCCCTGTTGTGTTGTAACCAGTCGGCACTTGACACGGGCTTTACCGCCCCATCTCTCCAACTGCTGCTGCTACTAAGTCGCTTCAGTCGTGTCCGACTCTGTGTGACCCCATAGACGGCAGCCCATGAGGCTGCCCCGTCCCTGGGATTCTCCAGGCAAGAACACTGGAGTGGGTTGCCATTTCCTTCTCCAATGCATGAAAGTGAAAAGTGAAAGTGAAGTCACTCAGTCGTGTCCGACTCTTAGTGACCCCATGGACTGAGGCCCACGAGGCTCCTCCGTCCATGGGATTTTCCAGGCAAGAGTGCTGGAGTGGGGTGCCATCGCCTTCTCTGCTCCAACTGCTAGGGAGAGTCAATGACGGCTAGAAAAAGCATCGTTAATGCCCAACAATGAGTGAACAAAACAAGAACCCACGTGTAACAGCTGCCTCCTCTCTGATAACGAGGCTGGCTCTTATTAAATATGCCATCAAAAAAGGTGGCCTTCAGAGTGGTGGGAAATGAAAGCCAAGTCTAGCACAGAGAAAGCAGTGCAAGGAACCGATGCTGACAATACTTCAGAGAAAAGCTTGGTGTCATCCAAGGAGGCATCTGAATCTGTCTTAACTCCCTAACCCTACTGGAGGGATTGGTGCACAGGGAGCCTTGGCAGTAGCTTGAACAATCTTTGTCACTTTAGCTTTAAGTAGTATTCGTCTTGTCATACTAGGCCCACTGCTTTTCTTAAGTGCTATACATCTCATCTTGTGGCTACACACACTTGCAAAAAGGTATGAATCTGTAAAATACTCCACTGAAACTCAAAAAGTTCTACAAAAGAAGCAAAATTAGCAATTTTTATGCCAACATTAGTAATTCCTCTGTAATGCTAGAAAGTCATCCTATTCTAGTTATGATGGATGTTGTTGCCATCATCAACCCTATCTAAATATAATCCTTCTGATTTTTATTTGATTCTAGAAATAAGTGCAGTAAATATTACTTTTTCATATTTATGTTGGCTGCGCTGTGTCCACATTGGTGCATGAGGGCTTTCTCTAGCTGTGGCAAGCAGAGGCTACTCTCCAGTTGCAGTGTGTGGGCTTCTCACTGTGGTGGCTTATGCTGTGGAGCAGAGCTCTAGGGCATACAGGCTTAGCTGCCCTGTGAGCATGTGGGATCCTTCCTGCGTTGGCAAAGTAAAAGTGAAAAGTGAAACTGAAAGTCACTCAGTTGTGTCCAACTCTTTGTGACCCCATGAACAGTCCATGTAATTCTCCAGGCCAGAATACTGGAGGGGGTAGCCTTTCCCTTCTCCAGGGGATCTTTCCAACCCAGGGCTCAAACCCAGGTCTCCTGCATAGCAGGCAAATTCTTTACCGACTGAGCCACCAAGGGAAGCCCAAGAATACTGGAGTGGGTGGTCTATCACTTCTCCAGGGGATCTTCCCAACCCAGGAATCAAACCAGGGTCTCCTGAATTGCAGGCAGATTCTTTACCATCTGAGCTACCAGGGTTGGTAGGTGGATTCTTAACCACTGGATCACCAGGGAAGTCCAATATTTACTACTTTTAAAAACTAAAGTTTGGACTCTGTGGGAGAGGGCGAGGGTGGGATGATTTGGGAGAATGGCATTGAAACATGTATAATATCATATGTGAAACAAATCTCTAGTCCAGGCTCGATGCATGATACAGGATGCTCGGGGCTGGTGCACTGGGATGACCCAGAGGGATGGGATGGGGAGGGAGGTGGGAGGGGGGTTCAGGACGGGGAACATGTGTACACCCATGGCGGATTCATGTCAATGTATGGCAAAACTAATACAATATTGTAAAGTAATTAGCCTCCAATTAAAATAAATAAATTTATATTAAAATAAAATAAATTTTTTTTAAAAAAAACTAAAGTTTTGTCACATTTCCAAAGTAACTTCAAAACATCATTATATTTGCTTCACTTATGCCAGTTTAAATTTTTGGCTCAAGGGAAGTCCTCTATCAAAAGGACTCAAATCAAGTGAATAGAAATCCTACTTAAAATATATCATTTTCTTCTAAAGGAATTTTGAAAGGAAGTAGGTATCAAAGATAAATTAAAAATATCTTTATGTGGGTACATAATGTTAGTAGGATAAGTTAAGACTGATTTACAAAAAAGGAAAAAGGTAGTTTGTATTTTTTATATATCATATCTGGGCCTGATCCATAGAATTCATAGGAGAAAATACAATAATTATTTAAAAATTAAAACTTGATCTTTGTAAGCCGAAGTTTCTTATTCACTTTAAAAATGACTAGTCAAATTTGACTGTCAAAACATTTTTATTTAATAGTGAGTGAATTTTTTCCCCTTATTTAGCAGAGTTAGCAGTGCAAGTCTATAAAACTAACCAGAATCGCCACACTTAGTTTTCTAATATCATCACTCCTGTGAAGATGCTTGGGATCATAACCAAGCATATCCACTGGAAGAAGAAATTGCAGTAATCGCTGCAAACAGCCATGCAGAGCATTCTCCACCTGTCTCAGAAGTACATCAACTGCACAGTAGGAGTCCACAAGAAGAAACTACTCCTGCTCTACAGCAAAGCCTCAGGAGCTAACGATATGAGAAATAAAACTGCTGTTATGATGGATCACCCTGTTAAAGGTGCTCATCGTTTATTTTCAATATTGTCAGTCAAACATGTTCTATTATACCCCACTTTCATTTCCTCAGAACTGCATTTAAAAAAAAATTCACAGTAACGATACTTTGAGTACATGCAGACAAAACCTTCTCATCCCTAAAATCTGACAGCAAATGTGAACCCGTACCCGTAGTAGGCAGAATTTTGGATGGCTCCTATTCTTAGTGCTTAGTGTTTGCCAACCCAGTGGAAGGCTCTACTGGTAGGCAGGTTACTATCACTGGTTCTGCTGCCAGTATTAGTCTGGCCCAATATCTAATCAATGCCAGGCTTTCTTCTGAGAAGGGCATGGGGTGCAGCTAGAACAGTGTAGGTTCTCTCATAACCCTTTCTGCTGTTTTCCCATGATCCAACTGTGTAATTTCTGGTCAGTGATTCCAGGTTTTAAATAATTTGTAAGTGTTCAGTTTCTCCACAACTTTATCATCCGCTAAGAATTTAAAAATCACATTCTCTGTTCAGCTGTTAATGCTGGGATCCATATTTAGTTTTATAAGCTTTTCCCTGTTTTTAGTTTTGTTTTGGGTTTTTGGCTCATGAATTTTATTTCTGTTTGTCGATAAGAAATGTAAGAGTGGAATGTTAATAAATTTCAGTTTAGTTCTGTAATGTCGAGAATTTAAGAATTAAAAAATGGATTGGTTAAAAAAAAAAAAACTCTCCTGGCAGCAAAATGTTGTGCAGAGGGCCATGTGATGGGGGAATGGTTCATGACTGGCAAGACAATGGGGACTTCAGAGTTAGAGCTACAAGGAAGTGACTTCTGTCAACAATCAGTGAGCCTGGAGAAAGACCTGCAGCTTAGATGAGATCTCAGCCCCAGCAATACCTCAGTCTCGACCCTGTGAGATGCTGGGCAGAGCACCCCAGAACTGGATGGCTGGCCCATGGAAACTATGAGACAGTTAATGTGTGATCTTAAGCTGCTAAATCTGTGGTAAGTTGTTATTTGGCTGTAGAAAACTAATACATTACCAATTTTTCTTTCCTTTCAAATCTAACCAGAGGGCACCTGTAGGAATTTTTAAATTTTACTTTTTTAAAAATTTTGTTTCCTATCCTCATCAAGAGTGTTATAATAAGTTTAAGAAAGACAAAATATTACAAGGAGATATTACACTGACGCTAAAGCCTTGAAACTTAAGGTAACTATTTACATTAACGTTTTTGTCTCAAAGCAAAAATTTACATGACAGAGACAGGAAAAAAAACAAACATTACCTTACTGGCAAGAAAAAAAATCAAGACCATAAAAATCTTAATATGTGAACTGACCTCTTATCTTTTTAGTGGTGCATTATTGAGGACCTGGCTGGATGCAGAAGGAAAAGTAATTCTATGTTCCTTTTCAAGGAAATGAACCAGTAGTTGTAAAAGAGACCTCAAAGGGAAAGCAGTGTCTGTCTCCCAGGTCCACAGAGTAGAAACTTGAGGAGCTCACTGGATATATTAACAAAGCCTTCATTACCTCCTGACATCGTGCAAAGTTGTAGAGGGGGGAGGCTGCCTTCCAGCCTTTCTACCTATGCCTGTCGAGGTGCCTGCTTCCTAACAGTTGCTGTGTCTCCCCTAAATGTGCTTATGCTACATGCTTCTCCAGTTGTCAAACTTAATGGAATATGGAACCAATTAATGCATTCAAGTGAAAAGAGGGGAGGTGGAGAAAACTCTACTAAAGCTGAATGAATTGCTAAAAAATAATTGTAGAATTAGGTACGACTGAGACAACTGTAAGACATAAGATGGATGGAGAGAGAGGTACATATAAATACATCTTGTGTTAAAATGAAATGTATTTTTCAATGATTTGTTTGAACTAACTTGAGCACCCACACTTGTACTAGTAACCTCCAGAAAGCAGGTGTATGCGATGGTTCTTTACCCCTTCATGGATAGCATACACAACTATTTTCCATATATCTTGCTCATTAGGCAGAAATCATCTCCACAGGCATAAAAGAAAAAGCCCCATATTAGGAGCAAGGAGATTCTAGGGCTAGTGGGTCTGATGTCCTCACATGAGTCTCATTTGCTACCTTTATAACACAAGAGAAATGAACTGTATAATAATGTCTCCTGTGGCGATAATTCTATATTATTCTAAATTTTATAAAATAATATAATCATATTATTTAAAAAACATTATAATTCACCATCATTTAAAAAAAGCCCTTCAACTGGATGGTAAGGATATTAAAGGATGCTAAAGGAATTTAAGAAAGTTTATGTTGTCTCATGTTACAATTCTCAGTTAAGAAAGAGCATTTCTATGGGGAAGAACTTAAATCTAAGGTAAATGGTGACATGACAACTGTGTAAAAAAGAACAATTTCAAATTTATAGTGAGACACATTACATCAAATGAACAACAACAACAAAAGCCACAAATATGATTTTTTTTCTGACTACATTAAACAAAGCAAAACCTTTCAAAATGGAGAACTTTAAGAATCACTTTTACATTCAAGGATGATAATTATAGCCAAGATTTAAGCACAGTATCTCAGGATTGAATAACTGCCTACCAGGAAGGAAAAACAATAAACTGCTAGTAATTTTTTAAAAGAAGTACAAAATTAAATCAGTTTGTATACTACTCTTTTTATACTACTGACAAGAAAAAAGGCAAGATACCACATCTCCAAAGTGCTGCTTCCATCATTCATTATTGAGATGAAGGTGATATTAAGTAAAACATAAAATTTTAAATTAGTGTACCTAAAGCTTGTAAACATTGCCCTTCAGTGCTGTTGTTTGTTCATAAGTTGCTGCGTTTGTTCCTACCTCTGTCCATTTAATTGCATCTTTTCCTTGTAACTTTCACTAAGCCTTACAAGATGTTCTTAATCTTCTTAATCTTAGAAGCAATCCTTAATATTTTATCTGTCTCAAAGAGTTAGATAGTTATGAGTCTACTTGGGAATTCTAAGAAAGAGACTGAATAACAACATCCATGAGGAAACTTTACTTTGTTTGGGAAGGAATGTGCAAAAGAGGTATCAATTACACTGGGCAAAAGTGATCAGCTCCAACAAAACTTGAGCAGCAGAGTATAGCATCTGTCTGCAGTTGACATCCATTCCAAAAGGTTGCTTTGTTCTAGACAGATCCATTACCATTCAATAACCTGGCTGAAAGCTGTTCCCTGATAAATTCTGCTCTACTAGCTGAGTCACACAGGCTCTGAGAAGCTGGACAGTCTGGAGATAATGCAACAATATATAAGGTCATTTTCTTTGTTTTACAAAAAGTACAACTTCTGCTATTCAACCTGTATTCTCGGTGCTTCATCTACAAGACAAAATAGCACAGTTGAGGACAACATTCTCCCACATCATGATCTGGTAAAGCAGAGTGTGTCTGAAAACCTACAATGTGGGAAAGGCCTCAGCCTTCAGCTTCCAACAGTTTTCATAAACTGCTGGTCTGCCTGCATTCTCAAAATAGTTACCTACTTATTAAATGCACAAAGCTAAAATGAAGTAAAACACTAACAACAAATCATATAAATAACTATGCAGATTACAATGGATCATTTTTATATACTTTTGTTAAGATTAGACATGGGTGTGACAAAAGGAAATGATACAAAAGGGAAAACACCACTCTTTCATAAATCCTTTTTCCATAAAAATACCAAATGTACAGCATGTAAAAAATGTATCACTGGCTGTCTTCAATCCTGTCACTCAAGAATTAGTCATACACTCTCGCTCATCAATTCTGTTACTACATTTTGCTAGTATTACAAACATTCTTTTTTGTTTTCCGTTCTTGCCTTCCTCCACCTGCATTTACTGAAAGATATGCAGAAACAAAAAATCTAGATACTTCTAAGCTAACATTCAAAAGATACAAACCATGCAACTCGGAATAGCTGCATACTGCATTTCAATATAACCTAAAATACAGTATGAATTTACGAGGTTACAAATCACAAATATTGTCATCTCAAATAAAAACAATTTCTTTAACAAATGTTTTTGCTTAATATGACTATCTATTATAATATCTCCTTCCAATTATTATTTACTGAAGTCTAAACGGCACCTTTCGTTAATATTTAAATTGATAAAGCAAGCTGCCTGGATCTAGTTTCGTTGTGCTCATTTCTATCTGCTGCTTTAGTTTAAGGCACATTTTCCTTTATTTCACTTTTCCACAAGCCATAAAAAAAACTCATTTCTAATTCATCCGTTCGTTCAGCTTAACCTCTCTTCTCAGCAATTAAAGCACTCTGCGCATCCCTCATCTATCACACAGCCAGCTAAATAATGCATTGCGTCCCCCGCTCATCTTTTATCATCCCAAATGACAGGTATTAGCATATCTCCCCAGTCAATTACAGTGCAGCAGAATAATCACAGCATAATTGGGCGAAAGCCACTCTAATCACCAGCCCTGCAAACTCGCAGAATAAAAACTGAGTGGCAGTTCAGACAGGCCTTGCTCTTGTCCATGACTCTAGCCAACAAGCCTGGCAGATCTCCATTTCCTTCCTTTTCAAACTTATCCTTTAGGGAGGTCAACTTCTCCATACATTCTGTGTTTAAATAAAAAAGAATGTACAAATACATGTGCAAAAGCAGGAACTATTCACAAAACGCACATACACGTCTTTATTAATACTTGTGATTCTACATGTTTGCACATACTATTAAATAGCATACAATGAAAAATTCCACTGTCATTCAAAAAAGTCATTTTATGAATGATATCACTACTTGACTTCGTGACTAACATAAGGTAAAACAAAATATTCAATTTTTTATAAAGATACTTATTTACCATCAAAATTGAAGCCCTTCCCATGTCTACATGGTGAAGATATCTTCTGTACCCTAAAAAAATCAGGATTTCCCAAATTCTTTCCAAATTACTCATTTGTCACAGGATATACTTTTAAATCGAATATCTGTTATTCTTATATTATAGTAATAAATAATATTTTTTAAAACTATGACATTAAATACAGGTTAACACAGTATGATGGTGATGGACAGGGAGGCCTGGTGTGCTGCGATTCATGGGGTTGCAAAGGGTTGGACATGACTGAGCAACTGAACTGAACTGAACTGAACTGAACACAATATGATGAAGAAAATATACTTATACCTCGATAAAGGAATTAAAAATTAAATAAGTCAAAAACAGGAATGTGAGAAATTGAGAAGAAAATTACAAATTTAAGATGCAATAAATAAACATACATATTTTTAAATTCTGACAAATGTTCAGTAAATTCGTTTGAATACTTTCTAGAAGCTTATTGATTTTACCATGATATTTAATGTGTAATAGCCCATCTAGGCCTATATTTAGTTCTCATTCCATTCTTCATCCCCTCTCCCCCTCAGTGAGAGATAAGAAAGTCATCCTGAAATGAAAATTTAATTTGGGAAGAGTGGAGGGAGTTTAAGAGGAATTTCTTAGAAAAATGTACATGGCATCTTAGGAGGCAGCCAAATAAGGGCCTTAAATTGTAATGTGTAGCTCTGTAGGATTTAATTGACTTGATCACATAGAGCATGAGACCTACAATTCCCTGTACATCTTTCACTTCCTCCCCTGAATCATTCCTTTCACATTTCCACCTAAGATCAAAGGAAAGCCACACCAGAGGTAGTTCTGGCCTGGAAAGAAGGCTTCCCTGCTCAGCTGGAGGCCAGTGCCCACTCATGGGCAAAGTGGGCAACAAATCACAGCAGCAAGTCCTGTGACTTGGCATGTGGGACCACACAATCACTGCACACTGCAAGGACACTGTGGCTGTGTGCAAGTGAATAAACTATACACGGCAAAACTCTCTGCTTACTGATTCAGTGGTAGCCGTGACATCAGCAGAATTCAGGAAAATATTAAAATAGACCATTATCGCAACGAGGCAAATAAGATATATTTTTGACTTTTATTATTTAGAATTTGTGAGATTTTCAACCACAATTCTGCCAGACAATTCGGCCCTTAAACGCACACAAAGACGCTAAGGCAGTAATACAATATCAAAAATCCAACTGCCAAAAAACCAGAGTAAAAGCAGAATGTAGACACAACAAATAGTCTCCCAGACTTTTTCTTGTTTCCTAATCCTGTTATTTTAAAATTATAATACGAAATGTTTTATTTGCATTATTACTTCAAGAACTCTGCATGTATTTTTGTTGGCGTATCTTTGCAAATGTACCCACAGGATAGATTACTTCAGTTGTAAAATGGTAATTTTATTGCTTATTGGGGAATATCTGTTACAAGTATTTATCAGTGATACATCTGGTATGCAAGTTATTAATTCAACAGGTTTTTTTTTCAAATCTGATTTTTAAAAATCATCTAATATATTCCTTAATTTATATAAATGTTCTACTTGGCTTTAAGCATCTTCCAACATATTGGCTCTTTCAACACCAGTCACTTTGACATTCTCAACTGACTTGCAAAAATTGACATGACTTGGGTAAAAGCCAGATTTAAGGGAAGAGGAGGGCTTTCACCATCTGAAGAAACAAAACTGGCTTTAAAATTTGGCATAGGAGAGAACGTAAAACACATGCAATCAAAATCACCCCTCCATCTCCCCTGGAGTAATTGCTTCTTCCCAACAAAATCTTAAGCAGCTTGATGTTATTAATATGGTCACAGTAACTCTATGCTAAGGAATTTTCTAGGCAAGCCCAGAAACATGTCTCTAATCATTTGTGCACATCCCAATGAACAGGTGTTTGAAGGTGGGGATAAGGAGAATATATGCACATTTTTATTATTACTAGAAAATTAAGTCCTCAGGAAATAGTGCCAAAGTAATGTCCCAGTAGAAAAACAGTCAATCAAATGTCAGAATATGCAAGTAAATAAGCTTTCTTTCAAGCATTAACTCCTCCTTCCCTTAAAAAGATCAGTTTTGAGATCCACAGCACTTGAGGCCATGCTTAATTCCTAATATCTTTTCTTAAAAACCAATGCAAGCCTGACAAAAGCAGAGATGAATTCTGCTTGCCTACACTCAGTTTCCCATATTCACCACCTTTAGGACAAACATTTTTATACAAATACACTTAGTAGATCTAGCGGCCCATGCCATACAGTCAGGAAGTCCATCCAAAGAGTCTGCCCGCTACCATCACCTGACAGAGCATTTGGTCTAGAAGAAACGGAACTCCTATCACACTAAGAACCCACTCGGCCATGATAAATATTTCTGATTTTGTATATAATATCAGAGTGTATTCTCCATTGGGCTATGGGGCTTAGCAATTTCTTTCATGACAATTAAACTCCACAAACATCTTGTGATCATGTGATATTTCAAACAGAATGCATGGAAACATTCCAAATGGGATATCAGCTTTTAAATAAAAATAGTGTTTTCACTACTAAAATGTAGATTTAAAATGTATAGGAGAACCCTAATACATTGGACCGAGCCACATGAAACTGCCAACACTGGACCATTTATGAGCTGTAAAAATGTCAATTCCGTAAGATTCAATCTAATCTATAGTTCCAGTACTGGGAAGACTAAAAAAAAGCACTGCTGTAATTTTGTATAAAGGGCACTGGCCTGGGAGGCAGAAGCTTGAATTTTTTCCTCTCTGCCACTAAGGGCCTAAAAACAGTCATGTTACCTCCCTCAGCCTCATTCATTTTGAAAAGAAACAGAGTAATATTTTGGATTACTTTTCCTCTTTGACAAAACAAAGAACAAATAACTGACTCATGAATCTAAGGCTCTATAATTAGTTAAGGTGGCTTGAAAGGAAGTTAAGACAGAAGATTAAGGATGGCAGAAAATCAAATCCCTATACTTTGTTTCTCTTTTAAAAATTTGGCCTGGCTTTATTTCATTTGTAAAATATGTTCTTGAACAAAAAGTCTCATTTTCCCAAGACAATGACAATAGCTTCAACTAGTAAACACAGGGAGAAATCAGAAGAATAAAAAAATAGGATAGAATTGAAGATTCAACCTAATGAATATGGAAGACATGCAGCATTTTAGGGCTGAAAGAACTTTGGTGATATCAAGAAATCAATTTTCCAATTTTATGCTATGACTTAAAATAAAAGTAAACCATAGGTCTCCTCACTTTAGATCAAGCAGTCTTAATTACAAAAGAGTGGGGCAAAGTTGCTGTTTCATAGTTAATCCAAATTCAGAATTTAGAGAAGACATCGCCCACCAACAAATGTCAAGTAACTCCTCTGTGTGGCCCTTGAGATCTTTCATCAGTTAGTCTGTCTTTATCTCTTAATAGTATAAGCTTTGGCCTTCAAAATGTTCTTTTTTTTTTTTTCTAAACTTTATATTCACATACACCTCTAAAGATAGAGTTGGAAAAGAAGCTAAAATAGCTTTTAAAAAGATAATTAAACAAGTAAAATTACACCAAAGTATTACAGATGAGTATAAATAGAACATTTTCCTCAAATCTTTTCTAAATAAGAAAAAAAGGACATTTATTTTTAAAATCAAAGCTGTAAGTGTTTAAACCACCAGCAGATGGCAGAAGGAGAGGCTGGGAAATTCTCTAACAAAAGAAGGGAAGGACTCAACATGGATTCCCAAATCGGGACTTGAGAACTGCTATGGAGTTGTTTTTCTTTTCTCCTCCTCCAGTCTTTCTTTTACGGAGAAACAGAAATTCTTTTGCTTTACCAATACATCTCTCATTTTAAACTCATTAATTGAAACAGTAAAGAATAAGCTTGGTCCTTTATTCCTCTAAGGATTTCCATTCATAAAAAATTTTAAATGCAAAAATAAATTCATCATATTATGAAAAATAATGAGTTCATAAGATTATGAACTTCAAAAAGAAAATGTTTGCTGGTTTCATTTCACTGACATTGTTAACTGAAATATACTTTTTCACCTAAGCTTTATTCACACCCATCTTAGAGAGTTAACCAAGTAAATTCACTAGAAAATACATCCTGGAAAGAGATTAGAAGAACCAAAGTCAAATGGTTTCACAATTTTTTATTTTTTTATTTTTATTTTTTCCACAATTTTTTAAAAAGATGTGTTTTTAAACAGAAGATTTATGTATGCTTTCATGTGGCTACATTAACAAAGAAAAGATATTTGAACAGGTAAAATCTCTTACCATGTAAAGTGAAATATTCTAAATCTGAAATACTAACTCATAGCCTGCCAGACATAACCCCAGGTAAATAAATGAATTAATGACCCACTTAAAAGAGTCACAACCAGAAGGATGCCTAATTTCATTACCCAGTTTAAAATCTTTCTGCTCTCAAAATCCAATGGGAAATGCCAACCTTACTGCATTTTTTACACATATTTTTTTTACCAAATAGAACATCCCCTCTGGTTTATGTTACTTTACTAGAACAGCAAATTCCTTCTGCTCTCTACTAATCTGCTCTAATCCTCAGGACATTTCTTTTTTAATCAATTAAAACATTTCTAATTGTGAAATGTGTTATGTTACAATGTCTTACATCATGTGAATTCTTGAAACTTTTTTTCTAGACCAGTTCCGGCCAACAGAACTTTTTTTCAAGTTGGAAATGTTCCGTGTATGTACTCCATCAATATGGTAGCTAATAATGACATGTAGCTACTGAAATGTATCTACATAGTGCAACTAAAGAAATAAATTTTAAATTTAATTTTAATTAATTTAGATAGCCACACATGGCTAGTAAGTACTGTATTAGACAGCACAGTTCTAGATGACAGAATATGCAGTGAGAACTGATTAGGCTGAGTCCTGTAAGTTGGATTGTCCAGAAAAGAAAAATAGCAAGTGAACCTCCTCCCACTTTTCTCCAAGGTCACTTTTTTGGTTCTTTAGTAAAGGGAGCCCATTCAGAGATGAGCTACCAAGGTTGTGTTCTACTTCCCTCTTAGACCTTATAACAAGCAGTTAGATAAGATACAAATTGCATCATAACTTTTACTTTTATATGAAGGAGGAAAATAGAGAGATTTTCATAATGGTCAGATGTCAAAATAAAGGAGTAAGTCCAAAAGTCACTGAAGTCACTGCCAAATATAACCCTCCACCTAGACAATTTTCCATAATTAAAAGTAACTTATTTTTAAAAAGACAAAATAAGTTTCACTTTTATTTTGAAATTTTGTTTACAGATGACTATTGCCTTCATCATTTGTGAGCTTTAAACTAGAATCCTATTCCATTTTCTAGAATACAACAGATTCAATTAAAGCAATTATACCATAGAGTAGCAGAACATTAAATACAAAAGGAGAATATAAATTTGTATCTATCCTGGAATTTCTGCCTGGAATAAAATCATTCCAAAAGTTGTGTCAAGTATGTAAGGTCCATGGAAGCAAGGATTTATAATTCTTACTACTGCATTCCCAGCACATAACATGTATCTTCCACAGGTATTTGTTGAAATGAAAAGCATGAGAATGACAGAATAAATTCAATGAATTCATTAATATCTTTATTAACTTAAATTTAAGTTAATAGTGAAACAAATTGGAACCAACAAGTTATCAGTGTCAACTAGAATCATTCAATAGGCATTAACAAAGAGTAGGTTTTTCTTCAGTTGAGCTCTACAGAGTTTCAATATAAAACACCAAGCAAGTATATTAAGCCAAATAATGGAAAAATCAGTGAAAAAAATTATAAAATAGGGGGGAAAAGGCACAGTAATATGATAATATCAGGTTTTTTTGCTTTTAATCATGATTGTTAAGCAAGCAATACAATGATACCTAGTCAGCAACACTTATTCACTGCAAACCAAATGCAAGTCACATGGATAGAAAAGGATGAACAAAATGGAGTCTCCAAGCTTACAATCTTGCTGGGGCAAAGGGCCACGTAACAGAGCTGGGCCAGGTCAGACCATGCTGTCTCCCATACACAAAAGAAAAAAAAAAAGAAAACCAAGTTGGCAGAAGAGAAATTCCAAATACGTTTCAAAGGCGGTAAGTGTTGTATAAGCTCAGAGGATGAGAGCTCAGAAGTCTGTGATACCGAGGGAAGTCACGGTAGAGGTAGGGCATGTATATAACCTGAGTCTACAAGGGAGAATAAATGTCAAACACAACAAGGATGGAAAAGCGTTTGAGGGGAAGGTGAGGCATGAGGTTAGGCTCAGAGTGAGTTTAAGGACTCGGTACATCTGAGGCTTTGTTAGTTGGAGGTTAGAAGACTCCTTTCAACTTTGATGTCATGTTTTCCTAAGATACATAATCAACCAAGATGTGGATAAAAAGTAACATGTAAGAGTAACAAATTTAGTATTAACACAATAAATTTTAGTTGCCTAAAATAAATACTAAAAAATATTGTCAAGTGCTTGCATGTAACACCTAAAACATCCTGCATGCCACAAGGAATATAGAAGATCCTGCATGCTGCAACTAAGATCTGGTGCAGCAAAATAAATAAATGAAAATATTTTTTACAAAGAAAACAATTAAAAATTATTGCCAGTCAAGAGAATAAAAAGGTGAATAATATTAAATATTAAAATCTTGCTTCTTTATAATTCTTAACTTATTAATAGCTATATGCAGACTACATCATGAGAAACGCTGGACTGGAAGAAACACAAGCTGGAATCAAGATTGCCGGGAGAAATATCAATAACCTCAGATATGCAGATGACACCACCCTTATGGCAGAAAGTGAAGAGGAACTCAAAAGCCTCTTGATGAAAGTGAAAGTGAAGAGTGCAAAAGTTGACTTAAAGCTCAACATTCAGAAAACAAAGATCATGGCATCCGGTCCCATCACTTCATGGGAAATAGATGGGGAAACAGTGGAAACAGTGTCAGACTTTATTTTTTGGGGCTCCAAAATCACTGCACATGGTGACTGCAGCCATGAAATTAAAAGACACTTACTCCTTGGAAGGAAAGTTATGACCAACCTAGATAGCATATTCAAAAGCAGAGACATTACTTTGCCAACAAAGGTTCATCTAGTCAAGCCTATGGTTTTTCCTGTGGTCATGTATGGATGTGAGAGTTGGACTGTGAAGAAGGCTGAGCGCCGAAGAATTGATGCTTTTGAACTGTGGTGTTGGAGAAGACTCTTGAGAGTCCCTTGGACTGCAAGGAGATCCAACCAGTCCATTCTGTAGGAGATCAGCCCTGGGATTTCTTTGGAAGGAATGATGCTGAAGCTGAAACTCCAGTACTTTGGCCACCTCATGCAAAGAGTTGACTCATTGGAAAAGACTGATGCTGGGAGGGATTGGGGGCAAGAGGAGAAGGGGACGACAGAGGATGAGATGGCTGGATGGCATCACTGACTCGATCGACGTGAGTCTCAGTGAACTCCGAAAGTTGGTGATGGACAGGGAGGCCTGGCGTGCTGTGATTCATGGGGTCGCAAAGAGTCAGACACGACTGAGCGACTGATCTGATCTGATCTGATTAATAGCTATCTACAACAAATGAGAAGGTAAAAGATTTATGGTCATGAAATGTTTAAGTTTAGATTTATTTAGATTTCTATGAGATCACTTAAAAAATTTATGGAAAAATCATATTTATCTTTTTCAATGACCCAGAGATATTTCACTCATTCTTCTTTTTTACTTCTCTACTATAAATTTCTTTGTAGAATCCATAAGCAACAAAGTGAAATTTTTAGCCTTTTTCTATGTTTAACAATTTTATATATATTTGCTTAGCTGATTTATCATCTCCCTGGTGGCTCAGACGGTAGAGTGTCTGCCTGCAATGGGGGAGACCTGGGTTCAATCCTTGGGCTGGGAGGATCCCCTGGAGAAGGAAATGGCAACCCACTCCAGTACTGTTGCCTGGAAAATTCTATGAACTGAGGAGCCTGGTAGGCTGCAGTCCATGGGGTCGCAAAGAGTCGGACACGACTGAGCGACTTCACTAGGCACTAGACTAGGCATCGCATTATCACTACCACCTTTACTTAGTGTATTATTGACACAGAAGGCATACTTATCTTGTAAAAAGAAGCAACCAGTGTTAACTGTCCCTCAGATTCCTGATTTATTATTCTATAGAATTAAAAACTTTTTAATATATTCAGGTCTTAACCAGAGTTAAAGTCAAAATCAGCAGTTTACAGTTTGTAGAAATTTCCTTTCCACATATCTCTGCTCACTTTTAAATTCTGAAACATTTCTTCTGTTTACTGAAATTCTTGTTTGTTAAGTACACATAATTTTAAATTAACTAAGCATTTCACTAGACCTAGAAACAACCTCAAGGAAATCAGTTACCAAATTCAGAGAAAAAAAATCAGAACCACTAGGAACAGCTGAAGTGTTTAATATACTATGCAACAGTAACCAATTCAAATTCTAAGTTACCAGTGACTGAGATAAGCCTAACAAAACACTGAGTCAGGATTTGTGTGAACTTAAGAATTGTGAAGAAGAAGAAAGAGCACAGTCATTTCCCATTAGATTAACTTTAAAAAAATTCATCTTAAAAGAGCCACAACAGGCAGATAGTTTTGAACGACTGCAAAACTGTTTCCCTGGGTTATAGTCTCCCCACATTCATAAGCAGAAATAGGTTGTTTGGGTCCCAAGACGCTTAAGTCATTTTCTAGTGAGACTGACAAATTCATGCTTGTAGGTATTAAGTTTTAGATTTTAGTTTGACTTGAGAGAAAGAGAAGTAAACAAGAATCAAGTAATTAGATAGGGGCCATAAAAAGATAAAGAGACAAATGCCATGTTAAAGATCACTAAATGAATCAGGGACATATATGGGACAGACAGACACTCCTGAGATCTACTCATCCACCAAGAAGATGCCATTAACATGTTACTAGTAAATCAGATACTTGAGTTATTTTTTCCCAGTGTAAAGATAGGAGAAAAGGCCAACTGCATATAAGTGATCAATACTGAATACCTAGATCTTTTAAGAAACAAGATAAAAATATATTTGCTGACTTACAGATAATGAAACAATAAAAATGTTCATATCTGTCATTTTTAGTTCTGTGTTTAAACACTTTGGAATAGATACGCAAAAGTGAAAAGAATCCAATTCTTTAAAAATCATTCAATTACTGGGAAAAACTTTCAATTGTGTTCCTACAAATGGATTGAAGGCTACAAAAGCAATCTGCTAGTTTAGCTACAGAACAAATGCAAAGTCATTACGCAGTAGGGTAGGCCATGGGAGTTGCTGGTGTAATCATCTTCCACAAGCCTGCTGCACACTCAGTAAGTACGAGGGATTATGGAGATGAGTCCACAGGAACTGACCCTACATGCTTATTAAACATGCAATGAATATTCTGCATGCATGCTGGGTATTAAGCAAAAACAATGAAAAATTCAGAAGATGGCCATATGTCAAATACTGCAAATCATACTGAATAAGCTCTATTTATAGTTAAAATTTTCTTTTAGTAGTTTTAGATATAGAGACATAAAAAGCATTTTAAGGATATAAAACTTGTTACTTTACTAAATATTTATAAAGTGTTAATATCTTTTTACTTTTAGATTGTATTTATTCATAATGTAATACCTTGTGCTAAGCTTATAACCCTGTAAACAGTTGTGATTTTGGTAGTATTACAATGTCATCCACCTGTACTTGCAGCTTAACTTGTACAACCTGTACAACTACTCAACTGCACTAACAAAATGTCAAGCATCTAGGAGGGAAAGCAGGGGTCAAGTAAGAGTTCTCAAACCTTGTCCTCTCAAATTGTCATCAACTATCCTCTGAAATTGACTTTCAAAGTAACTGATGGCAACTATGCAGTCCTTGTATATGAAAGTAAAGTCTGGCTTCCTTAGTAAAAAGTCCTCACTAGTTTAGTTACCTGGTTTAAGAATTACTAGCAAATATGTACAAAAGGTAAGTAAATCTAATAAAAAGCTACAGGTCTGGAAGACTGTAATTATAAAACTCTGTAACTTCTCCCTTCATGCTCTGTATTTCAGTGCAGCCAATCTATTCCTTATTTCACCCTCAGCGCCTTTGCCTTCCTCATCCTTCACATCTGTGATCATCAGGTCCCACAGGCTTTCTGCTTCAGGATCTTTCTCCTCTTCCACCATGGCAGGTCAGGCCCACATCATCTTTCACTTGACTCAGTCAACTGCCCTTCACTGGTCTCTGGCAAGTCCAACCTCCGCAAAGGGGCCAAAATCATTTAAGTTGCAAATCTAACCCCTTCTTGACTTCAAATTTTTCAATAGCTTCGCATTTTCTAAAATTCAAAAGTTCAACCTTAGATCTTGTCACAGGGGCGGAACTTAACTACTTTTAGTTCCCTCTGATTTTTTTTCACAGTCCTCCTCTGACCTGAAAACAGCTCTCCTTTTTCCCGTCCTCTCTTGCCTAAAAATCCAAGCCCTCAAGCTCTGCCCAGAGATAAACCTCCCAAAATGTCTTCCTGCTCAGCTCACCGCACTCCCACAATCCTTGGTGTAATTCTAGCATGGGGACAATCGCCCACAGGATAATTTATCTGTTTACAGGTCAAAACCTACAAAGTAACTATGAGCAACTCAAGGGCAGGAGCTGAGATTTAATTTAGTTATGATTGGAACATAAGGGCTCAATAAATAGTAGGGATAATGAATGAATGAAGCTAGAGTTATGAACCAAACACAGCATTCTGATACCATTCAGTGGTTGAATTTCACAGCCCCCAAACTGGAGGGAATTTCAGTAAATTCTATTCCAGGGCTAATTCAAATGTAAAAGTCAATTGTTACTAAATAAAACCTTAAGCTCCCTGTACTACTTCTCATATTCTCTACAACAAAGAAAGAAGAAAAAGGAGACACTGCCATAATCTAATCTTAATCCCAATAAAAAAGAAATCTTAAACTTCGGGAAGATTTTAGGACCTCACCATTTGATTAAAAAAAGAAGTCCTCTCTGTTGAGCCTTCCAATCCCTTAGGGGAGCTGATGAAACCTATACAATAAGCTATATCAGACTACACACCTTGAGTCCAAAGGCAGTATCCTCCGAGGTCAAGACTTCAACCTGAAATCATAAGGAAAAAATAATTTAGGCACTATCAAACACCTTCTTTGAGTCTAGCCACAGACACCAGAGCACAGGCATGGCCTGGAACTAAGTTTTGAGAAAGCTGGTATTTGATTTACATCAGGTGTCAAGAGAGTGAGATCTGTGAGTCTCTTCAAGACTAGGGTATAAATCCAGGTCACTGCCCTGGGTTCCAGTTTTACAATAGGCTGAGCACCTATCAAATTAATATATTTGCCACCATGTTGAAGTGGTGGTATAAGTTCTTCAAAATGATCTCGGAGGTAGGAGAAATCGTCCTTCTTACTTAAATCACAAGATGTTGCATATACTTTTTGATCGTTCACAGACAGTGATGGGAAAGTTATGCTCTGTAAAGCAATTCCATTATGCTTTGAAGCTGCTAGTCATTTCTTGTCTCGCTCACATCAGAGTGGGTAGTCCTGAATCTCGGGAATGCTGCAGAGCGAGAGTTCCTGAAAGCAACACTCAGGAAAAAGCAGGCAGAGTCTAAGCAACAAGTTGTGAAATGATGGCAAAACTTCAAAACTGCTTATCAGTCTCACACACTAGAAGACAGAGCTCATTAACATGAATTTTAAGAGCTGCGTCTAAAATAAGATGTGTATTGATAATTACAGTTTTTTAAACATAATTATTCAGTCTGGTCTATAAAGTATTTGATGATTAAAGTGCCAGTATATGGTGGAAAAGGGCAAGAAAAGAAAGCAATAGAACAAAGAAGAATATTTTCTTAAGTGTCCAGGGAAGACAGTGGGGGTGGGGCAATAATATCAGACTAGCCTGACGTCACTGTTTATTATTTTCTTTTATTTATTTTTAACTGGAGGATAATTGTTTTACAGTATTGTGCTGGTTTCTGCCATACATCAACATGAATCAGCCACGGTTAGTTTTAAACATCTTAAAATTAGGCATTTGTAGTAGGCACTTAAGTAGAAGACATAAAGGCCATCCAATGTATCTTGCAATTAAAAAAAAAAAATTAGCTAGGGGGAGGAAAAATAAGATCATTTCAATAAGACTGTCATCCAGCATGAAAGTAAAGTGTCAAAAAAAGAAATGAAGAAACAAACTGCTCCCTCCACTTGGTTCACTGAATGTGAGGCTCACCACAACCTGGTGTCTGACAGAGACTGGGGTGCAAAGCAGGAGAAATGCATGACTGGCACTGAGAAGACAAGCAGCCTAGTTTCGATGAAAAAAGTATGTTGCTGATACCAAATGTGATTTTAGGATAAAGACTGAATATTGGATACGTACAGCATGAAATCATTATGAGAGTCACTGACAGCATGTCTGTTTACACTTAACTTTCCAAAGCTAACTGTCAGACTTAGAGACTAGATCTTATTTTAGACTTTAAGAAAACAAAAAGGGGGAGGGGTTCAGTTATTTGCAATTTACATATGTTTCAATTTCCTAAGTTGGGCCTTTCACAACACTAGGTTACTAACCCCAAACATTTTTACATTAAAGCTTCTAATCAACATTTGGAGACTTTAGTTAAAGGAAAGCACAAGCAACAAATTCACCAAGTCTTAGGTACTTAGCTACATAATATGACATTTACTCTTGAATTATATACATACTTTATATGTGAATACCTCAGTGTTAGGTACACTCACTCTTGATTTGATATTTTAATATGAATAGAATTGTTTTTAAAAAACATATATGTTTAAATCTGCAAAAACCATATCCAGAGTGAGTTCTGCATTTGCTTAAGAGAGAAAATTCTATAGCAAATAGAAATTTGTATAAAGATATGGCTTTAATATATTTGACAACCTGAGATGACAGCAAACCAAAGCTTTCAAGCAGAAATTTAGGAACTCTCCAAGAAGCTTTGTCAGTAGATAAGAGACCTTGGGGATTGGTGTAAGGAAGTGGATCTCAAAAGTCAGCCTCATCCTCCACCCTAGTCAGGAGGCCTCAACATGATGTTCTGAAATTCCTAAGTATGAACTAGTTTAATTAAAGCAAATTTTAAAAATTTATGGTTTGTTCAAAAGCACTATGGTTTAAATACATATGCACTTTAGTTCAGTATCCTTTATATTATCTGTGTCTATAAGATTTCAATTGTAATAGCTATAAAAAACAGCTGATTTTTAAAACACGAGATTAATTTTAATTTAATAAAAAAGAAAGATTAAATTTAAATAGATTTAATTTAATAATAATAAACCAAAGGTTTTCATGCTGTTTCTATGAGTATTTTTTACCTAAGTTGGAAGGAATCCCCCTCTAGTGGGAGTAAGGGAGTATTTCAGCCTTCACACATGATTTTCAGGTGGTAGTAATTCAATTTCACTCTCAACAGAAATCAGCTAAGCTTTCTGGTTCTTTTATAATAAATTTCAATCTTGTAAAAACAAAAATAAGGTAAGTATTTTCTATTGCACAAGCCTAACACCTATAATTCCTATACAAAGCCAGAAGTAGATTTGTGCTTGTATGATGGGAGTTAAGTTATTATACAACCATCATCAGCAAATTTATATTGGCTATAAAGTAGTCTCAATTTTAAGTTAAAATAAGAATGTAAAACTGAAAAAATCAGTACAGTCTCAGTGTAAAGACTTAAGAATGTAGTGGGAGGATAGAGTGCTGACTGTCTGCATTTACCTTACTCATTAACATAGACTTTCTGGATATTTATTGGATGTTAGGCATGTACTCACTACTGTATGAGATAAAAAGCGAGTTTCACTAAGATATTATTACCTGGATGAAATCTATTTAAATATTCACTTTAAAAATAAATTCAAATTCAGAAATGACTAGACGAGATCGCTCATGGTGTCATTTTTCTCTTTAATCTTCAGTTTAGGGAGACTTGTGGCTCAGCTGGTTCAGAATCCGCCTGCAATGCGCGAGACCTGGGTTCGATTCTTGGGTTGGGAAGGTCCCCCTGGAGAAGTTAAAGGTTACCCACTCCAGTATTCTGACCTGGGGAATTCCCATGGGGTCGCAAAGAGTCAGACACAACTGAGTGACTTTCACTTCAGATCAGATCAGATCAGTCGCTCAGTCGTGTCCAACTCTTTGCGACCCCATGAACCGCAGCACCCCAGGCCTCCCTGTCCATCACCAACTCCCAGAGTTCATTGAGACTCACGTCCATCGAGTCAGTGATGCCATCTAGCCATCTCATCCTCTGTCGTCCCCTTCTCCTCTTGCCCCCAGTCCCTCCCAGCATCAGTCTTTTCCAATGAGCCAACTCTTCGCATGAGGTGGCCAAAGTACTGGCAGTATTATAAAATCATCAAGAAAAAGGTCACAGGTTTATCTAAATTAAAATTAAGATGTGATACCCAATGTTCTCCTTCTCCATACAGATGCTATAACAAGTGCAAAGATAACTCAATACCGTAATGAGAAGCATACGTGACAACACTGGGAGAGAGAACTTCTCAAGGGGTCTTGAGGTATAAGGTATGAAGGGATCTGTGTGGGCATACTACGTGGCTCAGATGGTAAAGAACCTGCGACGTACAAGAGGCGGGTTCCATCCCTGGGTCTGGAAGATCCCCTGGAGAAGGAAATGGCAACCTACTCCAGTATTCTTGCCTAGAGAATCTCATGGATGGAGGAGCCTGGCGGACTACAGTCCATTGGATCACAAAGAGTTGGACACAACTGAAGTGACTGAGCACGCACATGTGGGCTAACAAAGCAGAGACTTCCTAAGTACAGGATGAGGCCCTTTCCATTAAATTGTGCTTCTTTCAGATGATGCTATAATCAACACTTTATAACATGAGTGCCTAAAAGGATTCCATTTGTAGAGAATTCCTAAAATCACTGTGGAAATTCAATCTGCAAAGTTCAGAAGCAGCTACACCATTCATAGTTCTTTCATTCTAATCAAGCAAAAAGCCTTGAATTGGCTTTTCTCTCTTCCAATTACTCTAACAAGCCCTCCCTCTGCCAAAATTAAAATAAAACATTTTAATTTCCAATCATTCTATTACGAAAATAGGGAAAATGTGAATTCATGAATTTGGAAGTAGCAGTGGTTGTACCTTACCCCTTCTTAATCACTTTCAAAGCCCTTTCTACACCTCTAAAGCAGAAAAAAACAAATATCTAGCAGCATTTTCACGTATACATCACTATATTTAAGACTGATAACCAACAAGGACCTACTATACAGCACAAGGAAGTCTGCACAGTATTCTGTAATAACCTAAATGGGAAAAGAATTTGAAAAAGAATAGATACATATATATGTAAAAAAATAAAACTGCCCAAAACTATGTTCTGTTTTATAAGAAAAAGAAAATATTTTAAAATCAGGATCACACTATCACAAAAAGAAAGGGAACAAATGATGATGATTTATGGTCACACACAGATTCTTACTCACAATTAATGGAATGCAAATTAAAACTTACATTATTTTATTTTCTCACCACAGATTACCAAAGATTAAAAACTAAGATGTTAATAATATTGACAATGATGTGAGAAATCACTCAGATCATGGCCTTGTACTGACAAGAACATATACTGAAATAAAGCTCAGTCGCACAGAGTCGGACACAACTGAAGCGACTTAGCAGCAGCAGCAACATCCACCAAAATGTGTATGCATGTGATTAGGTGTTAGCCCAACAATTCCAGGATATCCAAGCATAAAAACAAAGATACACAAAGTTGCTCACCAAAGTTATCTGTAACAGGAAAAAGCTGAATACAACCATCCACAAAATGTTTACCAATAAGGGGATTTAATAACTTCTCATGCAGCTAAGCCTCAGAAAAGGCAATGGCAACCCACTCCAGTACTCTTGCCTGGAAAATCCCATGGACGGAGGAGCCTGGTAGGCTGCAGTCCATGGGGTCGCGAAGAGTCGGACACGACTGAGCGGACTTCACTTTCACTTTTCACTTTCATGCATCAGAGAAGGAAATGGCAACCTACTCCAGTGTTCTTGCCTGGAGAATCCCAGGGACAGGGGAGCCTGGTAGGCTGCTGTCTCTGGGGTTACACAGAGTTAGACACGACTAAAGCAACTTGGAGGTGGCGGCGGCAGCGGCAGCAGCAGCTGCAGCATGCAGCTAAGCCTAGAATATTATACTGCTGTTAAAAGGAGGTGAATCTATCTGTGTAGATAATGAAAATTTTCCATGATGTCATATGAAGTGAAAAGAATCAGAACAGTGTACACTCTAATATCTGTGTTAAAAATAAAGTGAGATTCAGCTATATGACTGATAGACTATTTTGAAAAGATATGCAAGAAACACTTTAGTGACTGCCTCAAGAAAGAGACCTTTTTTCATTGTATATTGTCTCACAATATAATAAGAAATTTTTTCCACCAATACATGTGTTTTTCTTATTCAATTTAAAGGAATTAGTTAATAAAATATGCAAATGATAACATTAAAAAGCATTCAATAAATTATTCAATGTCAGTAATAACCATAGAAATGTAAGTAAAAGTCTTATTCAATGCCTGTGTGTACAACTAGAACCCTCAACATCTGTGTGTGTGTGTGTGTGTGTTTGCGTGCTCAGCTGCTCCAGTCGTGTCCAACTCTTAGCGATTCTACGGACTGTAGCTCGCCAGGCTCCTCTGTCCATGGGGATTCTCCAGGCAGGAATACTGGAGTGGGTTTCTCTAGGGGATCTTCCCAACCCAGGGATTGAACCAACGTCTTCTGCATTGTAGCCAGATTCTTTACCGCAGAGCCAGCGGGAAGCCCCAATACCTGTGATTGGGTATGTAAATAAGACTAGCCTTCCCAGAATACAGTTTTCCATTATATAGCAAACGCCTCAAACATATTCACACCCATTTACCTAGCAATCCATTTGCTAGAGAAATCTTTGTGATCTGACTTATGATCAAGTGTTTATATATTAAGTATGTATGCTGCGTCGCTTCAGTCGTGTCCGACTCTGTGCGACCCCATAGACGGCAGCCCACCAGGCTCCCCTGTCCCTGGAATTCTCCAGGCAAGAACACTGGAGTGGGTTGCCATTTCCTTTTTGAATTAAGTATGTATAGTACATCTTTATTTAAAATAATGACAAATTAGAAAAAAGCACAAACATAGGGAACGGTTAACGAATAATATATATGAAGTATAATATATTCATATGATCTATGTTACATAATTTACCATGAAAGTGAAAGTGAAGTTGCTCAGTCATGTCCGACTCTTTTCAACCCCATGGACTGTAGCCTACCAGGCTTCTCTGTCCATGGAATTTTCCAGGCAAGAATACTGGAGTGGGTTGCCATTTACATTAACATAAATAATATGATATATTTGTTACATAATCATGAATAACTCAGCTTTCAAGAAATAGTTTATAAATGCTTTTAACATATTAAAATTTAAAAGTAGGATTAAAAACAGAAACTTGACATTATAAATATTTAAATCTATTCATTTGTTCCCTCCATGCCTTCTAGAATATGTGCCATGCTGGGAAATATCCTGCTTAGTCCAGACTTTATAATATTTCTTCATGCTTTCTTTTAATACATTCCACTTTATATTTTTTACATTTAAATATTTAATCTATCTGTAATTTATTTTGAAATAACAAGGGGAAGAGATGACTCAGCTTTAATTTTCCTTTAAATAACTGTGATGCAGAATAATCCATTATTTTCTCCAGTGATCATATATACCATAGCTTTACCATGAAAATGAAAGTGAAGTCGCTCAGTCATGTCCGACTCTTTCCGACCCCATGGACTGTAGCCTACCAGGCTTCTCTGTCCATGGAATTTTCCAGGCAAGAATACTGGAGTGGGTTGCCATTTACATTAACATAATTCCAGGTAGGGATGAGAAAAATAAAATTATCCATGGCTCATTCAACCCAAAGGCAGGTGGAAGTGAGAGGAGGAGATGAATCTGATGCAATCTGCAATTACAATATTTGTCCACAGGTAAATTACTAAGAATTCAGATGCTTTAAAAAAATAATTTTTGCCTCGATTGATGTTTAAGGGGTAAAAATACTAAAGAGTGCTATGTCTCCTTTGGTTTATCCAAAAAGACCAATATACCAACTAGAACAATTATACACAGTTTTATCCAAAAGAAGGAGAAGCAGACATTAATAAACAAATTCATCTCCAAATTTGCTGCAGGATTTATGACAATTTAGACTATAGGAAGAGCCCTCTGTCCCCCACGTCTCTTCTTCTCCCTCTCACATAAGCACACAGACAGCTCACACTGGGTGGCAAAGGTTTAATTTTAGCAAGCAAAGAATTTATTTTGCCTTTTTAAATACAGTTACTATTATTACCACTATCATCATTATTATTTACTTTTTTGTAGTCTATTTAAAAAATGAACACTTAAGACATGTAAAACCCTGGTAGCATTCTTCTCTTATTATTCTCCTCATTCTCCTTATTAGCATGTACAGGCCACATGACAGCCCAAGGACACAGCTTGCAGAAACTGCTAGGTGTTTGGTTAGCTGGTAATAGAACTCACAATGAGGCCTTCTACTGTTAAGTGCTCTTAGTAGAACAACCATTCTCTGAATGCATTTAAAATTAGCTAAAAACTTATACCTATATAGGAAACCAATAAGTATTAATAACAATGGTAAATTTCATTTGTAACCAAAAATCATTTCTGTTCTACTTAATACAGTGCACTACAATTTGAAGGCAAATGACAGATATGTTATAATTATACTTTTCACTGCAAGTGTTATGTTCACAGTGTCTTCTATACTAGAATGTTAGCTGTATCTTCATATCCAGGCTAAGTTTAAAACAAAGGTTGTGAACATGTGGTCACACTCCCCTTTCTAGCTATGTTCTCTGACTGGGTGAGGATACCTTCACTTGAGATTCTCAAAGCGGTCACAAACTCATGATATGGCTCAGAGAAAACAGACCTTGAATACAGAAGAGGATGCAAAAATAGCCATCACTATGCAGGTGGAGTCAATTTCTCAAATCCTTTAGTCTGGGCTGGATATGTGATTTGCCTGGATCAACAGAATACAGCAACAGAAAGCAAAGTGTACCACTTCCAAGTCTAACATTCAAGAGGCAATGCCTACTTTTAGCCAGCCTCTTGGAAGTCAACCAGCGCATGCTAGTTAGTCGGCGGATAAGAGACATATGGTTCTGTTACCATGTCACCCTAGCCATGAGCCAGTCAACTTCAAGAAGCAGAGAGAGCCATTTAGCAGACCAGTATAGAGAGAGCCATTTAGCAGATCAGTATAGCTAACAGAAGAGAGGAGAATGAGACCAGCAGAAACCAGAAGAACTACCCAGGCCAGACTGGCAAACTGAAGAATCAAGAGCTAAAGAAGAGTTGGTCGCTCTGAGCACTAAGCTACCAGTTGGTCTGTTCCATAGCACAATTAACTAAGGCTCTCAGGTGTCATATGCCTACGGGTTGAGCTCCAGGCTAGAACATTAAATACAACAGGCAGTTCTGAAAGTGCTTACAGTGTCTACACAGGCAAGTCCCTCCTCCACCTCCACTCTCTATTTGAAACCTCTCAAGACCATAAAACGCTCAGTCCACAAGAAGCTCAACAGAGTGGCTCCTGCCTGCCTCTCTGATCCCCAGTCCTGACACTCTCCTCCGCACACATTGTTCCACCTAAGCTGGCTTCCTTTCTGTTCTTCAAAATGGCCCTCTCTTACCTCAGAGCCTGTGCGTTTGCTGTTCCCGCCTCCTGGAACGCTGTGCTATCAGATCTATCACTGGTTCCTTCAAATCCTCACACCTTAGTTTAAAGGTTCTCTTCTGAAAGAGCTCTTCTCCCTCTTTAGTGTCACCACCTGAAATTTCCTTGTTTATCCCTTTGCTGAATGTAAACTTCACAAGAGTAAGGACTTTGCACATGTCATTCACTGTTGTAAGTTTTTTATCCAGAAAAAAGCATATGACATGGAGAAGAAGCCCCTGAAATTGTTGAGCAAATAAGTAGGTATGAATGAATGTATTGAGGACTGTAACACAATGAAAATATGAATACATGTTTATATACCACAATTTGATATAGCTCCATGTCACAAGTGTAAGATCTATCAAGACTGAAAACATCCTCCACCTTATATAAATACAGAAGTTAAAGTCTATGTTCCATCTAGGTGACAATATACATACTTACATGACACACTAGTGTTATTAAAAAGTCAAAATCCAGTTTTACTAAATATAATGATGGTATGTAAGCATTTGATGTATTTATCTCTCTGAATGTGAAGGGACAGTGAAAATCGCTTAGCCGTGTCTGACTCTCTGTGACCCCATGGATTATACAGTTCATGGAATTCTTCAGGCCAGAATACTTAGAGTGGGTAGTCTTTCCCTTCTCCAAGGGAATCTTCCCAACCCAGGGATCGAACTCACATCTTCCACACTGCAAGCGGATCCTTTACCAGCTGAGCCATAAGGGAAGCCCAAGAATACTGGAGTGGGTAGCCTATTCCTTTTCCAGATGATCTTCCTGGCCCAGCAACTGAACTGGGGAATCCTGCATTGCAAGCAGATTTCTGCCAACTGAGCTCTCAGGGAAGCTTTGTCTCTCTGGTCAAGAGTAAATTTTAATTTCCTTTAAAAGGATTAAATTTTAAAATTGATGGCAATAAAGTAAGAACACTGCTCAAAGACAGATATTTTATCCCTATTCTTGAATTAAAATGTAATCATTCTTTTAGAATTATACTGAGAAATGACTATAGTAAATATTTCATAAAGAACACAGTTTATAATCTTTTCAAATTTAATTTTTAAATAAGTTTTGGTAAAATTTGAGCTCTGTACTTAAGTGGGTTGACCACAGCACAGCATTTGGTAGGAATGCCCGACCTCATGTGGCACGTCATCACTTGAAGGATACTGATGGAGATGCATTCTATAGAAGAATAAGGTTTAAATGGTCCCAAGACCGTGCTTACTCCATAGGGGGTCTCCTTGAGATCAAAGAGTACAATAGGTGCCCAAGTGTAACTCTACCAGTTACAGGACAGACAGATTTGTAGATCTGGGGCTATCCCAGTAGAAATCACATGATATAACAGTTAATCATTTTTACACTCAGTGTTTATCAAGAAATATGGACTATGGAATTATAAAAGAATAGACATATATATATATATATATATATTCACGATTTCCTTTGGCTTTTTCTAATGCAATAAGTGTACATAAATAATGTAAATTTGTAAACAAAACTTCTGAAACAGGTCATACTTTCAATAAAAGCAATGCTTTAATATTTACTTTAGATCTTTTTGCAAAGTGTATTTTATTAATGTAGAAAATCTATCTACAGTAAAACACTAATTATTCACCACATTATCACTTCTTTCTGATTGCTTTTCCTATATTCTTCAAGTTCACATCTTATCTTTTTTAAATAAGATTTTCTACACAATTGTCCTTAAGTTCTAGGAGATGTGATGAAGAAAAATACAAAAGCAGTTCAGGTATCCAGGCAGTTCAGGTGTTAGTTTTTCTAGACTTTATAACAATTTAAATACTATTATCTTATCTTACATTGTGTCATATTCTTTTTGAATTGTTATAATTCAATGCAGTTTTAAGCAATACTTCCCTGTTTAAATAAGTATCTACTCATTCATACATAACTGATATAAAAAGTTTATCAAATTTACTACAGTCTGAGAAATTTAAATGCACTAAAAACATAAGCCACAAATATAAACTCTTTTCTTCATTTTAATTTCATAAAGAGGAAAATTAATTTTTAAAAAATGACTGAATAAATCTACTAAAATAAAAGTTAAAAATTTAGCAAAAGTACTGTTTGACCATACTTAACCCTCTCTTCCAGTCCTGCCCACCATTAAGATCAAAATCAGAAAAGAAAGTTGAAAACTGTTATACAATTATTATTCAAAAGAGGTGCTATAGACACATAGGCTGCGGAGACCCACAAATAAAGCATTTGTAAAAATTAACCACTCTGCCTGGGGTAGCAGATGCAACAAAGATGATTTTAACTGATTAGATGAGAATGGAAAGGTATTTTCAAAACAAAAATATTTGAAGGTCAACAAATTAAACTTTTATCACTGCTTCCATAGGGCTGCTTGTACATTATTAATTTGACTGCCAGCCACCAGCTTCTTTTTCTGCTGCCCTCTTTCCTGTCTGCATGTTCCTAGCCCCCTCACTCCGTCACCAGGATCTGCATGTGCAAAAAATTAAATATGAAAAAACATCTATTTACCCTAAAATACTTCTAAAAAGTAGACTGGTCTAAAAAATATTGGAATAGTGATTACAATCAGACTTCTATCACAGTGTATCTTTCAGATCAGATCAGATCAGTCGCTCAGTCATGTCCAACTCTTTGCGATCCCATGAATCGCAGCACGCCAGGCCTCCCTGTCCATCACCAACTCCCGGAGTTCACTCAGACTCACGTCCATCGAGTCAGTGATGCCATCCAGCCATCTCATCCTCTGTCGTCCCCTTCTCCTCTTGCCCCCAATCCCTCCCAGCATCAGAGTCTTTTCCAATGAGTCAACTCTTCGCATGAAGTGGCCAAAGTACTGGAGTTTCAGCTTTAGCATCATTCCTTCCAAAGAAATCCCAGGGCTGATCTCCTTCACGGACTGGTTGAATCTCCTTGCAGACCAAGGGACTCTCAAGAGTCTTCTCCAACACCACAGTTCAAAAGCATCAATTCTTCAGTGCTCAGCCTTCTTCACAGTCCAAATCTCACATCCATACATGACCACAGGAAAAACCATAGCCTTGACTAGACGGACCTTTGTTGGCAAAGTAATGTCTCTGCTTTTGAATATGCTGTCTAGGTTGGTCATAACTTTCCTTCCAAGGAGTAAGCGTCTTTTAATTTCATGGCTGCAGTCACCATGTGCAGTGATTTTGGAGCCCAGAAAAATAAAGTCTGACACTGTTTCCCCATCTATTTCCCATGAAGTGATGGGACCGGATGCCATGATCTTCATTTTCTGAATGTTGAGCTTTAAGTGTATCTTCAAGGTCTTTCAAAATATAAACTGTTTAAGACTATCTTGATTATCAAATTGGAACAGAAAGATAATTCAACCAAAGAGAAAGAAGAGAATGTAAGCTTCAGTATACTTAAATTGAGACACAAGCCTCAACTTTTACCTTAAAACTAAGTCTTGTTTAGATGGGACTTACTTTAAAGAATCTACCTACTTAATTCGGTAAAACTAGTAACTGCACAACTAAGACATCTTTAGAAAAGACATCACTTTTTAATTCTTTTCATCATTATCTAAAGTGCTATTAGTCCAAGACGAATTTGTCCACACCAATCATGTCACCTCAACTGTTCTCTCACATAAACTGCTTAAGATATTCTAATGTGCAAAGGGTAACAATAGTAAAAAAAAAAAAAAATTTAAGCAAAGAGTAGAAGTATGTGAAGGAAACTGAGGTTAGTACAGGAAGTTCTGACAGAGGCAAATTGAGGGGGTGGTGAGGGGAAGAGTTGAAGTTTTCAAGGCAAGCAACTAACAGCATACCACTATTCCTGTCTGCCCAGTCTTTCTCTCCCCGAAACAAGAATATTGTCTAGAAAAACACTGCACAAGAAAAAGAGGAAGTCTTCAAAGACAGGTATTAGTTGTGTGAAAAAGCTTTGCTACCAAGTTTACTTTCATGCCTTTTTGAGTTCAAAACTATTCAGTATTAATCTTCTATAATAAAGGGCCATAGAGGCCTTGTCTCTAAAGAATCTCTTATCTTAAAAAAATGTTGGTAATTCAAGACATGGGCATTTCAGTGCAGAAAAATGTCAGGGAGAAGATAATTACAAACCCTCATCTGCTTATTGAAGAGCTGAATGCCTGAGGACACAGGCTCAGGTTAGACTGGAAACAACCAACAGAAACATGAAAAGACACAGCTTAGAAACAGACTGACCCAGAGGAGAAGGAAGATACCACACTTGTTAGTGACACTCTCATCGCTACTTCATGTCGGGACACATCTTGATATAAATAATAAAGTCACTTTCTAAAATACTGGTGGCATATGATTAGACTACTCTCTGGAAGAATAAATTTGTTGTTTCTTGTTTTAGTCACTAAGTTGTGTCCGACTCTCCCAAGATCCCATGGACTACAGCCTGTCAGGCTTCTCTGTCTACGGGATTTTCCAAGCACAATACAGGAGTGGATTGGCCATTTCCTTCTCCAGGGGATCTTCCTGACCCAGGGATTGAACTCATGTATCCTGCATTGGCAGGTGGATTCTTTACCACTGCCACACCAGGAAAGAATAAATTATCAAGGAGGAATCCTCTGGTTCTACCATAAACAGTAGTATCATATGGCAAAAGAAAACATGAGCAATTTCTTTAAAATCATGGGATTCAACCATGAGAACTGATTTTTGAAAAGTAATCTACTGCAGCAAAATAATAAGGTAGTCTTACAACATGATTCAGAAATCCCACTTCTATGCATTTACTTAAGAGAGGTGAAAACATGTTCCCCTGAAGACCTGTATGAGAATATTTAGAGAGGCTTTACTCAAAACTGTCAAAAGCTGCAAACAATCCAAATGTCTATCAACTAGTGCATGGATAAACGAAATTTCAGACTATATCCATACAACGGAAAACTACTCACCAATAAAAAAGGAACTGATTACTGATATAAGCAACAAGACGGATGCATCACAAATGTATTGTACTAATACGTAAAAGAAGCTAAAGCCAGACTCAAAAGGCTGCCTACTATAAGCTTCCATTTCTACGACATTCTGGAGAAGGCAAAACTTTCAAGAAAGCAAACAGATCAGTGATTGCCAGGAGCCAGGTGACCCTGGAGGAGCACAGTGGAACTCTGGGGTGATGGAAAACTTCCATTAAAAATGTTCTAAGGTTTTACTAGAGTACTATTCATCACATATCATCATAGTAGTTAATGGTACTCAGAAAATGTTACCATTTCCAAATATGCAGATAAGAACTAAAATAATATTCCAGAAAGCCATCCTCAAAACACCTGTGATTTTCATTGTAGAGTGTATCTTTTTTTTTTTTTTTTGATAAAGTGTTCCAGATCATAGGACTGAAATTTTCAGGTGATAATTTCTACAGATTTTTGCATGATTTGGAGTTAGCTAGATTCTTCTTGTGGTAGGGGAAATTTGAGGTTTTTGAAATGTTCTGGTCAGGCAGAAATAACTTTAGGTTAGTTTTTTAAAACAAAAACGGGATTGTGTTTCTAATGAAAATTTTTGATATTTAATACAACTGCATATAAGTTTGAATCTCAACATGACAACCAGCAAATCAACTTAAAATCAAAAGTACAGCCAACACTGAAGTTAAAGTATTATGTACAAGTTCAGATAAGAATGGTATACAATCTTCAGATGTGAAGTATAACACTTAACCTCTTCGTAACAGTACCTATAGCTCAGAAATTCTAAATTCAGTTTCTAAAATTAAAATCTTAAAAAAAACCAAACACCTCTTAAAGGGCCACATGTTAATGCTTAAATTGTAATCCAGCTCCAGTAACTCTAGGAGATATGTTGAGAAAATTCAGAGTTACTGAGATTACACCATGAAACTACTTTCTACTTATAAAGTACTCAAAAGCTTGAAATACAGTCTCAAGGGTGAAAAGCTTGATTTTTAATGTATGAAATATTACTCTTGGTAGGCCCTTTCAACACTGTTAAATTAACCAGGCTCAGTTTTATTCATACAAAGTCTTCAGCTTTTTAAACAAAAACGAAGTCTCTGAAATTAAAAATGTACAACCAAACTTAAAATTAACCAGTCAAACAAACAAATAGCTACTTGGCAACCAGGAAAAAATTTGCCCCGCTCCCTCTTAGTAAGTCTGGGGATATTTGACAATGTCTAGCAACATTTTTCGGAGAAGGCAATGGCACCCCACTCCAGTACTCTTGCCTAGAAAATCCCATGGACGGAGGAGCCTGGAAGGCTGCAGTCCATGGGGTCGCTGACGGTTGGACACGACTGAGCGACTTCACTTTCACTTTTCACTTTCATGCATTGGAGAAGGAAATGGCAACCCACTCCAGTGTTCTTGCCTCGAGAAATTCCAGAGACAGTGGAGCCTGGTGGGCTGCCGTCTATGGGATCACACAGAGTCGGAAACGACTGAAGTGACTTAGCAGTAGCAGCAGCAGCAGCAGCATTTTTGGTCATTACAATGGGGGTTAGGATGGGGTCTGCTCCTGGTATTTCATGGTTCTGCAATGAACAAGATAGTCCTTTTACACCGGTGAATTATCTGGCTGAAAATGCCAGTGGTACCGAGGTTAGAATCCCTGGTCTAGATGGGAAATTCCAGTAACTGATATTAAGGAGCATGAGCACAGGAGGAAAAACCATGATTCAAATCTTGATTTTATTAACAGGAATACAAACAGTGTTTGGGACGAAAGCCACTTCAATTGCTGAAACAGTTAAACTGCATTATCATCATATTCATGACAGAGGGCTATGGAGCCAAGGTTTCCACAGAGCAGTGGTTTTAGTACTGCTGAAGTAAAATGCTATAAAACAAATTTCTTCCAGAAAGAAGATCACAAGCTCAGTGACAACTCTGCACAGGTGGATAAACTTACTCATACAATATGTGAGCTCAATGCCATGTTTTATTAAAAAAAAAAAAATGGAGAGCTGTTACCAATTAATACAAATTCACTTATTCTGTAAAATGGGGAAATGGGTAAAAGTCAAAAGTAAAAATAAACTGAGATAGCTAAGGCCTGTAAACATATGTACATGCAGGTGTGTGTACGTTCACATGCGTGTATATATATCTTAGATCTAAAATCTAAATGCAAGATTAGTCAAATCAGACATTTGCTTGATTTCTCACTTAAATCTATTATTTGCTTTAAGACTCCCTTTGAAAAACCTGGAGGAGTAATACTCACACTAGGATACTAGAGAGGCAAAGTATAATTTCACAGTTTGCTACAAACCAGGCAAATGCTTAGAGCAAACAGAAACAAACTTGGAGAGAGTGGGCATAAATGATTATCCAAATAGGTATGTCTTTTGCGCTGATACTTAACTGTGTTGTTGCTGCTGCTGCTGCTAAGTCGCTTCAGTCATGTCCGACTCTGTGAAACCCCACAGATGGCAGCCCACCAGGCTCTCCCGTCCCTGGGATTCTCCAGACAGGAACACTGGAGTGGGCTGCCAGTTCCTTCTTCAATGCATGAAAGTGAAAAGTGAAAGTGAAGTCACTCAGTCGTGTCCGACCCTCAGCGACCCCATGGACTGCAGCCTTCCAGGCTCCTCCATCCATGGGATTTTCAGGCAAGAGTTTTGGAGTGAGGTGCCATCGCCTTCTCCAACTTAATTGTGTTAGGATTTTTGAAACCAAGACTTTATGATTAACAACAGAATGGTGACTTCTAAATAAAGTTTGATGTACCTACAATTTCAGATGTATTTTTACCGATGGGATTAGGGAGTAATCCATCCAGGGTTGCCTTTCTTTTGGGGCTTCCTTGATGGCTCAGATGGTAGACCCAGGTTGGATCTCTGGGCAGGAAGAGCCCCTGGAGAAGGGAATAGCAACCCACTCTGGTATTCTTTCCTGGAGTATCCCATTGACAGAAGATACAGTCCATGGGGTTGCAAAGAATCAGACAGGACTGAGCAACCCAACACTTTCACTTTCATGTAACCATGGAATATGCTGCTGGGAGGATGTGAAAGCAGCGAGATTGTTTTTTATTCAATTCATGTTATATCATTTTTAAATTCCATCAACTTATATGAAAGGGTTCATTTTGTTGTCTTTTGCAATTATGGATATCATTTTTGAGATATATAGAAATTAAGCCTGTCCATTAATTCAATATCCACAAAGTCAGAGAGTTAAAAAGCTTGTCAACTCAAAATTAATTTACCAGAACCACTATTACACAAGACTGTAGCTCAAAATCTAAAAAGAGCTGTTATCATGACCTACTGATGATCACCAATAAAGGCTTAACACTATACTGTGAGGAGGTGTTCAATAGCATACTCTAGTATATTACTCATTCCTTTTAACAAAATACTTGAAAAATATTTGATCTTAATTTAAAAGGGAACTGGCAAATGTCATATGGAGGCAACTATGATCAAAGTTAGAAACATCCCTGCTAGGATTCTAGTAGTTTTTACAAAATCTCGTTTGTATACACAATGCAAGGGAAAATATTATACATATTCATCTGCCACAATAAACATAACAGTATAAGGCATAAAAGCAAATGGAAGGTTAATATTCAGAACTATTCAAGGCCATTTCTCTTAAATTCTTCAAGACACATTTCCTTGATTTCACCTCTACATCAATAGTGATAAATTAACTCAAAACTACATTCCCATTATATCATCAAATTAAATTTCCAGAATTCCAAGATTAAGCTGACTTGCATACGACAGAAAGCAAACATACCAAATAGTAAACTATTTATTGTAAACAGCATCAATGAGTAAACAAGCTTTACAAATTACATATCCATAGTGTAGAATAAAAAAATTAAAAAACCAACTGGCCATAGTTGATTGTTATTGGTTGAATTAAAAGCATATTTTAATTAACCTACTATAGTCTTAACTATAATGACATTTAGCTTACTTGAAAATGTCCAAGATCTCGAAATTGCAACATTCTACTTAAAACTCCTAGAGAAGGTGATCAACGAGAACATTTAATCTAAGTCTTCACGAAAGAGAAAGGCTAAACAGCAGAAAGAATATTTCAAAAAGCCTCTAGCACTTAATTATGAGCAGGAAAACATGCAGTAGCTAAAACTTCACAAGCTTAGACCTTCCACAGCTTTTAAATTTTAATTGAAGCACAGATGATTTACAATGTTGTTGATTTTTACTGTATAGCAAAGTGACTCAGTTACACACATATATACATTATTTTTTATATTCTTTTCCATCATGGTTCATCTCAGGATATTAATCTAGTTCCCTGTGCTCTACAGTACGATTCTATTGTTTACCCATTCTGTATGTAACAGTTTGCATCTACTAACCCCAAATCCCCAGTCAATCCCTCCTTCACCCTTCTCCCAGCTTTTAAAAAAATGCTGGGAGTTGGTTTTCCTGCCAAGGAAGGTGGATGAGCATGTACTTGGCTCCAAACAGCAGTTATGACACAAATGGAAACCAAGTGCCTGTCTAAGCAGCCCTAGCCTAGGTCAGCCTGACTCCTGGCAGCCCTGAAGCAGCCAATGGTGGTGGCCACCCCGCCCCTCACCCGCCGGTCCAGCTGAGTTCTCATAGGCCTGGGCTTCAGGCTCCACCCGCCCTGTCCACAGGCACGGCCCCGCCCAATGTTTGGCAGCTGTGGGCTCTGACACCGCCCCTCGCCTGCCGCCCCGCCCTGTTTTTGTCAAGAGGGTTGAGTGTCGGCCCCGCCCTGTGTTTAGAGGCCTGGGCAGTGGCTCTGACCTTCCTCAGCTCCTTCAGTGCTTTTCCAACATCAGGCACTCAGTTTTAATCATGCAAAACGAGTTGCAACTTATCCAGCCCAAGAAGTTGGGTGGTGATGGAGCGGAGGAGGAAGAGGGGTGAAAAGAGAGACGCACCAAAGGAAACGGAAAAAATTAAAGCACCCAGCTTTTGGCAAGCCAAACTGGTGGAGGAGGAGAAGGTTAGGGGGCAAATGAAGCAATTCTGAGTGGAACTGGGGCCCGAAGTGGCACAGGAAAAACGCTCTCTGCCTTCACCAATCCAGCTGGTGTGTTTCGTTTAAATGTTAAGCTGTGTCAGCAAAACTTTACAGAACCACGTTCGACAAGGCACTTGCCACCTACTGCCTAGACTGCCAATTTTCCGGATCGCAGAAAGCTCCCGAGGAGGAACCCAGGGTCCTGCCAGTCTCGGGGAAAATGGCCACGGAGGCTGGGGCTCAGCCTAGTCAAGCGGGAAGACACCCCCTTCCCCACTCCGCCCCCGCCCCCCCAGCACAGGGCTCCCAGGAGGCGCGGGAGGGGAGGGGAGGGGAGGGGAGGGTGGGCGGGGAGGGCGGGGCGGAGGCTGCCTGCCGGGAAACCTGGAGCGGTGGGCGGGGCACGGGGCCTGCTGGGAGCTCCCTCCCGGAGCTTTGTTGCACAACCTTGCCCCAGCTGCCCTGCCCGCTCCCCCAGGCTCCTCCGTGGAGGCTCTGCCGCCGCACCTCTGAGCATACACTCAGGATTCCTGGGGCTCCGCGCGGTACGAAGGGGATTTCTGAACTTGCTTAAATCTTTCCTGTCCCCCGCCCCCACCCCTTTCAGGTTTCCTTGTACCTTCTTCCTAAACATTGTCCTGAGTGCCAAATCGAACCACTGGGTGTATTAATTGCTCAACATATCTTGGTTATGAAAACGAAAAAAACAAACGCAGAGTTGTTTTTAATGTATAGAAAAACGAAAATAGTCCTATCAGGGCTAATGGCTATAAAGAGGTTCTCTCTCCTTCAAATATTCCATACTCTCCAAAGCCAGACTTTGGCAATGAATAAAAATAGATAAACTGTTAGAGTGATGAATGATTAACGCCAAAGCTGACAGGCAAGGAAAGAGGAGAAGCAGGAGGCACCCTGGAGCCAGAGCCCGGGAGAGCCACGGAGAAGGACCAGCGCTAGCGAGAAGGACTGGGAGGGCCGCACAGGAAGCGACTCCAGCTCAGCACTTGCTAGCATCGCTGCATCTGAAAAATCACCAGTAACACGTTTTTTAGACCAAATGTTTACAGTTTTAGTTTTCCAAATGTATATTTAACTACCAAAGTCTACAAATTAGCAGCATTCTGTCACTCATTAAGGTTATACATAATTTATAACGTAGAATGCCATATTATTTCTTTTTGGAAGAAAACAAAGGAATCAAGTAGATTACTAAAACAAAATATATACAGCATAAACTCACATATCATTAATGGGAAAAAATTACTGAGCTACAAACAAGAGTTATGTGGAGGGAGGTAACAATGGCTTGAGGAAACAATAAAAATTAGACAAGATTAGTTTTGAGGAAACTTTAGAATTTTAAATCATTAATGTGTAAGATTATGAATTTCAATTTGAGTGAGAAAAATGGCTAAAATTAGGTTTCATTGTTGTTTATATGAAACCATTTCTCATTTAACCCTACCTAGGAACAATAACAGAAAAACATTCATGGTTGCATATAGGTAAGATTAAACACAAGCCCTTATTCAAATTTTAAAGTTTAGGGTAATAAAAAAAGATGATGCTCATTAAATTTATTTTGGATTTCATATCTATTTTTTAGGTCTCAATTTACAATTACATGATTATAACAACATTTTACCAACACAAAAGATTTGCCCACAAACTTTTTATTTTTTAACTTCAAGTTACATCCCTTATGAAGTATTGAACTTTTATAAGAGTGTAAAAGAGTAACATATAAATAGCATAAATGCTGCTATCTACAAAGATGAAATACAAGAATTCAGAGAAGTATTGAAATCCATTTTAAGTAAATTCTTCATCAGAGAAGAAATGTTCAAAACAATTATACTCATTCTATTTATTTCTGAATGTCAATAATTTTCCTAAAACATACTTTGCACGAAATAGTTTTCAATCTTAAAGTTTTTTGAAACCATAAGTCACTGGCATTTCCTTAGTTACACATGCACTATTCCCTCCTTTCTGAAATTAGTCTCTCCCTCCTTCTGTCCCTCTCATAGCTACTTTTTGGTCTACGGTTTCTTTTCAGTTATCCAAATTATGTCTGTTGGTTGGTAGGTAGGTACTTATGTATATATGTATTTCTGTTTCCATGCACACACATTAGAAGACAAAGAAAGGGGGGAAAAAGTGCTTAAAGGGACCTAATGAGATTTTCAGATAGTTCTAATGAGATAATGACTACTGTGTGACAGTAGTCAAGATGACGTCCCAGTTTTCAACTTGCTGGGCTAAATGATAGTAAGGTTATGTCATTAACGAGCAACTAATGAGTTTGGTTTGGGGCTGTTTACTTTCACATGCTTGTGGTACACCCCAAGGAGGAGACAACCAGCCAGCTGGCTGCAGAAGTACAGGTCAGGGCACCTTTACTAAAGAATGTGAAGTCATGGGCAATTAGATGGTAGTTGAGTTCATGGGAATGGATGACTGAGCTTATTATATATAAAAAAGCATACAGAATCAGAGAACGGAGCAGCCTGAAACAGAACCTTTATGGGCATCCATCTGAAAAAGACAAGGTCCTCCCACTGCTGATGGAAGCAACAGCCACGAGGCTAGGAATGTTAGAACCTCAGAACTGTTTTTCTCCACATAGGAGGGAGAAACAGAAATTGAGAGCTTGGGCTCAGGCAAGACTACCAGGGACTGATTGTAATTCCTCCAAGCACTGGCTTGCATGTTTCTCAGCATCTCTGCCTCAGCTTCCTCATGTATAAAGTACAGTGACGGGATGGTTGTTAGGAGAATTAAATAGCACCTGCCTAAAAGTTAACTTTGCTCATCATCCAATCACTCCCCACATCTGAATTTTTCAGATCCATCCTAGCTGCTATTCCTGTTACCTGTGTCTTAACTGAGTGCTGCATCTCCCCTTTAAAACCTAAAATACTGAAACAGGCTTCCTTGACTTCCGGCTTTTTCCCACCCATCATCTTTCACAGCACCCCATTATATTGTCTTCAGCAAACACAGATTTGAACATGTCACTCTGCTAAAAATCTTTCCTAATATCAAGAGAATTAGGTTCAAACTTCTTACCCTGGGGTAAGAGCCCTGGGGAATCTCATTGGGAATCTGTTTCTAATCTGCCATTCAGTTTCATCTCCCTGTACTCACTCCTTTAGTGACTTGTTTGCTGAACCTACTGTATTGGGTGGTGGGGGGCGGGTGGTGGTGGCTGTATTCCTACAGAGCCCTTTACTTTTCCTATAATTTTGCCCTTTTGAAATCTCCATGTTTTCTTCCAAGATGACCTTCTTAATCCCCTTCTATTCTAATAAATTACTGCACTTTGTACAGTACTGGGTTGGACTGATATGATTTTATATGTAATCATACATGTCTATTTTTCTCTTAGATCTCTGAAGGCAAGGTGTATTTATGTATGTCCTCCTACCCATAAAACCCCTAGAAGGTGTGCTACACATAGTAGGTACTAAATTAAGCAAAAAATTTTTAAAAAGAGATAAATGCTAGGAATCAGACATTCTCATACCGCTCACGATACAAATCCTGATTAGTAAAACAGGAGTAAGGTTGAGACCTGAGGGTTCTCTCTCTCATACGCAGACAGGTAATCATTAAATAACTGTAGCAGGGTAAGTATGTCCAGGAAGTAGGCAGTTTTCTGTATCATCATAAAAGAGGTCATTTTTAAAATTTACAACTTAATTTTGAACACTCTGTTCCCTAGTAAATAAACTCAGTTTCCACTTTAGATGTTCACCCTGCAGACATCAGCACCAAACAGACAGAGCTGGAGCTATGTTTACTTTCAGTTTTAAAGCGTAATCTGAGAAGGTGAGACATCCCTAAACGTGTGTCCTCTTCACCTACGGATTGTCCTCTGTAACAGGTTTTGTTTCTAGGTGAATGAGGTCTGGTCTCAGGAGACAGACCATAAGAGGGATAAGCAGTAATCACCTAGAGGAACACATTTTTTTTTTTTTTAATGGGGATCATTTTTAAAGTTTTTATTGAATTTGTTACAATATTGTTTCTGTTTTATGTTTTGGTTTTTTGGTTGCAAGGCATGTCAGATCTCAACTCCCTGACCAGGGATCAGACCTGCACTCCATACACTGGAAGGCAAAGTCTTAAGCACTGGGCAGCCAGTGAAGTCCCATGAATTTTTATCTCACTGGAATTTTGGCTAGCATGAGAAATTCCTAAAGTAACTAATACTACTCTTGGATTCCTAATACAGTGTCAATCAATTACTTACATTATAAAATTGACTACTTTAAATCCCTTTTGGAACAAAAAAGTAAAAAAACGTGTTTTAGAAAATCCAATAGTTATTCTCATAGAAATTACAGCCCATACAAACAAAAACAACTTCCTGTGGTCCTCAATAGATGGTTTTACTGGTTCCAAGTATTACTTTTCAGTAGCTCAATACATTTCAATTATTTCCCCAATTTGCCCTTTGCAAAATTCTCTGTAATCAACAAAGGTAGTTTTAAAAACCATCAGAATTGTTGCTAGATTACCAAAGGCTTCCACATTGGGCAGTGACATCAGAAACAAGAGCAATCAATCACTAACAAGTCCACAAGCAGGAGCAATTCATTTAGAGTGAGTGCAGGGGAGTGAAGTGTATTTGGTGTCGATTAGAGTCACACTGTCCAATAGAAATGTTGCAACCACGTATGTAATTTAAAATTTTCATGGCGACACATTAAGAAAAAAGGTGAAAGTAATTTAATACTATGTTATCTCACTCGATAAACCTGAAATATTGCCATTTCAATGTGTACTCAGTATAACAATAAATGAGATAGTTGACCTTTTGTATGCTGTCTTCAAAACCTGATGTATAATATACAGTTGCAGCATATATTTTAGACTAGCCACAATTCAAACAGTCAACAGCCATACTCGATAGGAATAGATATCTTGGAAAAATAACAAAACTATGTGGAACTGGATGACATAGTTTAAATTTATACTGAGGTGGATGTCTTTTTTAAAAAACTAAAGACATCACTGCATAAAGTGTATCAGCGATTCCTTTACTGATATGGAAATAAAATACAAAACATTAAAGGAGGATCTATAAAGATTAACATCAAAATGTTTGTAATAATGTAAAAACAACAGCCAAGTGCTCAAGTATATAAATTAGTCAAATATCTTCTGAGAGATAGAAATGAAGAAACCATTTCTCCTGACCCTTCCCTAAACCAAACTAGAAACATGTTTCCATCTGTGAGATGCTGTCCCTAGAGAAAGTCTCTTACAGCTATATCAAGAGGCTCTGATCAGTCTGAGAGCATTTTTGCTGACTTAAGGACAATGAAGATGCAGGAATCTGGTCATAATCTGCCTTTCATTCTGAAGGGTGGGAAGAATGTAGTGGTAGGATGGAGTAATGCTGTGACTGGCACAGTAAAGACAGTAGAGCATTTCCTACAATTTTACTATTATGCTGGGGATGAAAGTAGTGAAGGGAAGACAATATGACAGCAAATGCAATGTTAGATAGGCAGCACTCGCTAAATTCTAAATCAAGAGGACCAAATGAGTGCCAGGTTCTATCAAGGGTGGATGCCTTTTAAATAAATCTAACCAGCTCCAAAAATGTCAATTTGAAAATCCTCTCTCTTCCTTACAGATCTATCATGGACATTCTTATCACTTGTTCACCACCATGGCTTCTGACATCAAACATTTTGATTAATCCTTAATCTTTATCTGTATTTCCTCTAGTTCAGGTCCAGGACTGACCAGACCTCTCCAACTGCACACTGAAAAGTCTCATGAGAATGTCTCTCAAAATCCTTGAATTTAGCAAGTCAGAAGCTAAACTAACTTTCTCTTATTCCACTGATCTCAAACCAACTTCTGTATTCTCTTTGTTCAGTTAATGCCTAACTACCAGTTTGCCTGAGCTCAAAACTTTGTAATTTATCCATATCTCCTGATATGGCTCCAATCAGAAATCATACTGCCCTCTTTCTCTTTAATTCAGGCTCTCATCAACTCTTTCCTCTTCAGGGCACATTTCAAACTTAATTCCACAAACACTGTCTGCCACATACATAGCAAATATTGTGTGAAATATTCTTTATATAAAAGATGCACATGACATCAAATACCATCTCTTCTTTCCCAATTTTATATCGCAGTCAGGTTAGCCAACTCTCTCTCAAAATACTGAATTATAATGATCTGATTATTTGTTTTCTACTTCAGCCTGCAAAAGTTCCTAGAAGATACAGAACAACAAATTTTACTCCGCATCTTTTTATTCTTGGCATAATATAGAGACAGCAAAGTCTGTATTGACAAAAGTCAATCAATACATTCTGCTGAATAACTGAAATACATATTTGGTTTATCGCCCTTTAGTTTACAAAGGAGACTTAACGGTTCCATTTGTCATACCATCTATAGGTTCATACTGAACTAAATGCTAGATGATCACCCTTCTATCAAAAAGTTGTTTAATGGAGCTGATAACACTCCACACTGCATCGTATAAAGTAACGCTTGTCAGAAATCTAGAAGCTCTCATATGAAGTTTTACATCTATAAAGTCTAGTAGCAGTAACTGGTAAGACAAAAAGATGCTAATATTCCATAACAATGTAATTACAAATTAAGTTTTAATTCATGTAAGTATAGAAAGACCACCTCATCACTTACCTAGCAGAACTCAAGTTACTAGTGATTCATAGCATACTTTCCCTTAATTAAAAACTTCTATGGTAACTAGTATACAAACTATACTAATCAGAGTTCTTAAAAAGAAATGAAACTGAGTTTATCTAATTTATCGTAGGAGGGAATTTCACAAAATAATATTAGGTTAGTTCACAGAATTGGTTGTAGAGGACCAGGATTAGAAAAAAAGGTAAGAAACCAGGGAGATGGGTCAACAGAAATTAGTTGCCCAGAACATCACCACCAGCATTTATAATAACGGACACACAATCCTTCCAGTATTGCTAGACTCTCAACTTCTGTATGGTTTAACCAAGCAAGGGCTTACGATTGGCCCAGCCTTAGTCATATGCTCTCTCAACAGTTTCTAAGCTCTGGTCTCCTCTGGATTCAGTAGTGAAAAATACAATGTTGCTTTTTACCAAGTCTCATCCTTGGAGGACTAGCCCCCCAAAAAGTAGCCTTCAAATACACACTAAAACATACAGCAAATATTCAGTAACAGCAGCAAACGTATCATGATGCCCAAAGGCTTTTTGTATGTGTATTAGCAATGCACTAATTTGACATTAGTCAAAGCACTGATCTCAAGCAAGGTTTTGGGTATAAGATTCCTACAGTGCTGGCAGAGTTACTGAATATACCCATGTGGCTGACTCTTTAATTGATTTTTGCTTGTCACTTCTATTCTATCCAGGTATGCCTCTGAGTTGCTTTTGTGCTGACATCTAATTTTTCTACGGTGCAATCAGTTTCTAGTAAACACAGAAAAAAATTAAGTTCATGAGACTGTATGCAAGTACCACTCAATCTCCAATTCATACTCACCCAAAAACTTCACATGGTATTTAATGTGAGTGTTGGATACCAGGCTCACTTTGGGCAAAAAACACATGGAAATTCTTGCCTCATGACAGATCCTGTCTTCAGTGATCATTACATAATCTGGTAAATAACTTTTGTCCAACCAAATGAAGTAGATGTAAAGCAATACTACTACTCCTAGAATTTATTTTTTTATCATTAGGTTCAACTGCGACCTATATTCAGGCTGCAAAAGTTTTGATACTGAATTCTTTTTTGGCTGCCACACAAAACGAATAACGCTGAGTTAATATACTTCAGAAAGTATGGTATCTAAATAGCAGGGACTAGAGTTGCTAGTTCCTGGATCATTTCAGAAGACAAGTACCTTAAGCTGAGATCAAGCTTGGTAGGCACTGACTACCTCTACAAGGTGCCGCAGGCAATGTCAGACCCATGAGATGACTAGCTCACAAACTTCATCCTATCTGAAAACACAATATTTCTATCATACATATTATTTGAGCACATTCATTGCTTTCCTTGGTAACTGCAGGGGTATTCATAGATATGAAAGAAATACTAGATACTGAGTACACTTCTTACTTCATAGATGGGGCAGAGAAAGCGAAAGCCCAACAGGTTAAATGACTTGTCTAAGGCCACAAACATAGTTGTTTGAGAAAATCAAGACTAAACTGTACCATTCCAATAATGTCTTGTACAATATCTATATTTGGTGTGACTCAGCTACAAACTGAGGAATCTTTAGGTTAGAGGCAACCAAAGACAAGGCCAGTTGTGCGTCAGCAGCTTGACCATGCAGGTTGCCGTTAGCCCCCAAAATACCTTTCTATCTACCAAAATGTAGATTGTATACCTATCACGTATTCTTCATCTAAATGACTTTGTTTGTGGTTTCTACTTCACCTGTCTGCTGAGAATGGAGCCCTCCTAGTCTACTAGGAGTTACCACCCTAGTATTCCCACAACTGCCTGTTTAGGGTTCTTCAACCTGGATCAGCTCCCTCTGGGAATCAAGATATGACCACGAGCTTCTGACAAGGAAAACCTCTGTCAATGGTCCTGATACACAACACTACCTACCATGGAATCCCTCACATCCTTAAAAAATGACTTCCTGACACTTTTTTAGAGGCCAACTCTAAAGTAACTTAACTAGCCTCTTCCCAGCCCTTTCCTCTAGAATCTACTTTATACAGAGTAATCTGAAACTCTACATCTCTCACAGCTTTTACTTCTTAGAATTAAATATTCTCTCTTTCAAATATATTAATCCATACTCTATAGAATAGACAAGCAAGAAGAAATAAAGTTAAATAAATGTAACACAAGGAACATAAGTTAAATATGAGAAGAACAGTAAAGATTGTTCAATTAATGAATATAACCAGAAGAGTTAAAAATTGATAAAAATTATTGGGAAAAAAGAAAGAAAATGGGGAGAAGGGTTCATGGATTTATAGGAGCCTATAAAAATCAGATGTTAAGCTTTACTTATGATATCTGAGTTTTTCAGATATCATATTTTCAGAGATTCCACTGTTAAATGACTGCAGTGTGACTCGGGTTTGATGAGTTTTTAAAGCTTCCAGGTCATTCTAATTTTCAACTAAGGTGTGAGAATCAGGGCCAAAGATAAAGATATTGAGTTTGAAAATGTTATAGACCTGCACTATCTAACAGAAATATGAATAGTAACAAATATGATCTACATACATAATTTTAAATTTTCTAGTCACCATATTAAGAAGTTTTTTTTTTAAGTTGTAATCAATATAACAAAATATTAACTAGACATTTTATATTCTTTTTTTCATACCAATGTGTTATCACCAGACCGGGAGCTTTTACAAAATTAAACCTTTGCATGTGCATGCAAAGCAGTGAAGAGAAACAAGTGGGCACAGAAAGTAGATCATTCTGAGCAGGGAGTCTGGTTCCCAGGGCAACTACACGTCTCCAAAGGCTGTGGGGATCGTACAATGTGGTGTCCTCAGAGTTAGCAGATTGGGATAATAGGAAGTTTTGATGTTTCAGATGTCACTGCCTCCCCTTCACCCCAGATTCCAGCTCTGAGAATCAGGATTCTGATGAACAGTCACCTCCTTCAAACAAAGCAACAGAGTAGCTATACAGACCCGATAGTTTTGTCCCCTAGATGGGAAACCAATCAGGGACATCTCATGTGGGCACTGATAGTACAGCTTAAAGGATGCAGAAGAGTGCATATCACAAATGCTTCCAGTCTGAACACAAGTGGTGACTCAAAGACACCCTGGGTCACATTTCTCTATGGCCAGGAAATATAATTGCTACCAGTTCTACTGTTCAGGGCTTTCAAGTCTCTGGAGCAGAGCTCTCTGGTTATTCTGCCATAAATACAGGATTGAAGAACTGGCTCTCCTGGGAGCATACGTGAAGGTGTTCTAAACATGTCTCCATACAGTCTCCCCTATTGCTCTTTTTAACAAAACAACTGCCTCTTAGAGAGAGAGACAATTCACAGGCTAACAAAAATAACAAAAAGAAAGCACTACTGGCATTTATTTCTTTAAAAACACTTGAAGAGTTAGGGGAATCTGCTACAGAAAGAGTATCAAGAGTATCAAGGCTTTAAAGTGAAGCCAACTTGGGTTTGGACTCTCCCTTGTTACTGGTCAGCTATGGAGCCCTAATCAGGGTAACCTCTTGCAACAACTAATTTCTACTGTGTGAAATGGACAAAATAATACCCGTGTTCGCAGAACTGTTGCAAGAACTACAGACAATAAATAAGTAGAACAAGTAGCAAAGTGCCCAGACCAAAGTGGTACTCAATAAATGAGAGCAATTATTAGATTCAGAAAGCAGGAGAGAGAACACAGAAAAACATATGACAATTACTCAACACTAACATAATATATAAGCTACCTGCACTCCTATTTTCATCTACGATACTTATTTCATAAGCTAAGCACCTAGCAATCCCATGAATGTCAACAATCTTTTTAGGACTCGTAATCTCACATACAATAGTAAATCCTCAGTAACTTCAGTATCAATTACTGTAAACAAATTTAAGCTATTTAAGAGTAAAAACATCACTTCACTGTTCAGATTTGCTAATGATCTTAAAAGCCCTGAGATGCTCTAGTTGAGAACAGTTTATTTTGTTTTTGTAAGACTACTACCAGACTAGTAGAACCCCATCTTATTGTCTCCTCACCCCCCAGTTCACTGTTTTGTAGTATTTTTCACTCTTTTTAATGTTTCAGTGGTTTCCCTTGATATTTTAAAACATATTTAACTAAACAAAATCTCTTTACTTTCTGAACAGTAAAAGGACTTTAATTGCAATCTCCCTCATCCCAGCTTACATGCTCTTGTTGAAAAACATACCAATTCTTTTACTTATAATTCCACAAATTAGACCACTATTGTTTTATATCATGTTTGTTTGCTTTATAATTGTGCCTTCTATCAGTTTGTTATTCCATCTTACATTTCAGGCATTCCTCCTAGGATAATCTTTCTTTCTTTTGAATTATATCCTACAGAAGTTTCTTAGAGGAACTGTAGAGGTCTTTCAGTGATAAACTCCCTCAGTTGTTATCTATCTCTAAATATTTTCATTTTTATTACAATTCTTCAATGTCAGTTAAAATAATTTTTCTAAATTCAAACTTTGTAGACATTTTCCTACTTCTGGATTCCACAGCACTATAGAAATTTGTTACCATTCTGTTTCTTTATAGGTGACCTGTTCTTTTTTATCCAGTTACTTTCAAGACATTCTCTTTGTCTTTGATGCTCTACTGTTCAGAGAGGCATACAGTTCTTATTTAAACTTGGAAATAAACTGTTTTATGGATCTATAAATTCCTCATTTTCATAAATTCTGAGAAAAAACTATGCCTTTTGAAATATGCAACATAGGTATCAACTGAGACACAGTGATAAAGACAATAAATTTTTCGGTACTGATGTATTTAAATTCATTTGTAATAAAAGACAAATTCTTTGATAAGATCCACATTAACATCATTTTCCATTCTGAAATAAAACCACTGTCTAGAAACTGCAGCTGTGTGCTAAAATCTTCTTTATGAAAGAGATAACAGCACAGGCTCCTCTTTAATCTATTACAAATATTATGCTGTTCTGAGAATTTTGAACAAATTAAAATATTTTAATTTTGATTACACATTTCTTATCGACACCTTTCAATGTTAAAAAACTTGAAGATGTTTCTTTACAATTAATAACTGAAATAAATAAAACCTGTATTTGCTGGTAGCTTATTTTCTAAGAACGCTGAGGCATATCCAAAGGACAGCTTAATCAGAACTGAAATTGATACTTGTTTCCAATGACACACTACCTCTGCACAACAGCAGTATTTTTATAAAATAATATAAATTTGACTGTATGCTACAATTCCTTAAACATATTTTTTTCTGTTCAGAATGGTAACCTTAATGCTGGGAGTGGGTATGGGGGATGGGTGGAGAAGAGAATATGAGACAGTAATCCATATCAGGCACATTACATCGAGCTACTTTCCCCACCAGCACTTGTTTTAATAAAAGGGCCTGCAATACACCGAGATTCTGACATAACATTAATGAAATGATGATATAAAACTGCACATTAATGGTACAGCGTAGAGATGGTTCCAAACGGTCTTTAAATCAGGTCTCCGAGGTAAGAAACTTTCATGAGGTAATATGTGCTATGGATTTCTATAATGGTAACACAAGGTATGGAGAAGGCAATGGCACCCCACTCCAGTACTCTTGCCTGGAAAATCCCATGGATGGAGGAGCCTGGTAGGCTGTAGTCCATGGGGTCGCTAAGAGTCGGACACGACTGAGCAACCTCACTTTCACTTTTCACTTTCATGCATTGGAGAAGGAAACGGCAACCCACTCCAGTGTTCTTGCCTGGAGAATCCCAGGGACGGGGGAGCCTGGTGGGCTGCCGTCTGTGGGGTTCAGAGTCGGACACGACTGAAGCGACGTAGCAGCAGCAGCAACACAAGGTATCTGTGAACTTTTTAAGCTGGAAGGCAGATGGCTCTCTTTTGTTTGGATTGGGGGTGGGGTGTTGGTGGGGCACAAGGGGAAGGGAGAATGGAAGGGAAATGAAGAGGGCCAGTAAGAGAAAGGACAAAAAGAGAAGCTGTAAGTAAGCCTCTTAAAGCAACAGTGTAGCTACAGTACTTAATTCCATGGCCTGAGAAACAAGGCTGCTGCTGCTGCTGCTAAGTAGCTTCAGTCATGTCCGACTCTGTGAGACCCCACTGAGCAATCCACTAGGCTCCTCTGTCCCTGGGATTCTCCAGGCAAGAATACTGGAGTGGTTGCCATTTCCTTCTCCAATGCATGAAAGTGAAAACTGAAAGTGAAGTCGCTCAGTCGTGGCCGACTCTTAGCGACCCAATGGACTGCAGCCTACCAGGCTCCTCCATCCATGGGATTTTCCAGGCAAGAGTACTGGAGTGGGGTGCCATTGCCTTCTCCGAGAAACAAGGCTAGTGACCTAAATAAAACAAGCTCAGAGCTCAATTCTGGGCATTAGGAGGTAGCATAGAGACAATTTGGGAAAAGGTTAAAATGCTGGCCACACTGTGAAAAGCAATTAAAAAGATTGAAATTATGGCAGGTCAAACAGTAAAGAATCTGCCGGTGTGGGAGATCTGGGCTTGATCCCTGGGTTGGGAAGATCCCCTGGAGAATGGAATGGCAACCCACTCCAGTATTCTTGTCTGGAGAATCCTACGGATAGAGGAGCCTGGTGGGCTACAGGGGGGGCCACAAAGAGTTGTACACAACTCAGCGACTAATACTTTCACATGAACACAAAACATACTATGTTAAATGTACCTGCTCACAAAGTGTGGGTTGTTGGGGTTTCATCTTTAGTTTAACTAATTATTGATTCTTCCTGGAAACTGGTGAAGTGGACTTTCTTAGAATCAAGATTTTTCAAATGCTGTTTTGGTGAAAATGAATCTTGTGTCAAAAATGCCCCTGAATTTTTAAAATATACAGAAAATAGGTAAGGACAGGTATTACTCTTCTATAGATAATTTCTCTCCTATTTTGAGAAACAATTACATTCTTTTTACATTCATTAATGAAGATTAACAAAATTAGTAAGCAATATACTACAAAAATCATTTTCCTGTGGGTTTATAAAAGAGACCATTTTTAACTTTTAAATTACAACTTATGTTTAAAAATTTAAAAATCCTTATTTGGTCTCAGTATTCCATTGAGCCTTTATTTCAATAAATTACACTTCATAAAGTCAAGTAAAATTACGGTATTTTATTACTTAGATCTGTTTCTAATATTTATTCACAAGAGAAACAAAATGGCTTCACTTAACATCTTAGGAGTCATAAAATGATTACACTTACTAAACATTTAGCAAACATATAATTTACAAAACAATATAAAGTTGAAGCTCTTTGTGGAGAGGAGGTATATATTTAGTTTTCCAACTTTGAGACATTTCAGTAAAAACCACCATGGTCATGCCCTTAGTTGAAAAGGCAGAGTGGAAGAAGTTGCAAGGTTACTTAACAAAGCTGCCCTTGTCCCTCTGCACAGGATGGGCAATTTCTTTGTGAAAAGGGGGTAGAAACTATAAATGGACCTTTATAAACTGTAAAAGCACTCCTTTTCCTGTGTTGCCTTATCCACTCAGATAAGCCAACTCTGAAAACTGGGTGTCTTCCTAATTTGTCCCTCCTTCACCTTCATAAGGAATCCGTTCTAAGACCTGTGGCTGTTCTCCGTCAAAAACTCATTCTGCTTTTCTTCAACTCTAAGGTTGCTGCCTAAACCCAGATCACCATAGTCTCAACTCCCAGTGTCGACAGCTTCTCCAGAGCTGTTGTGTTAACATCGCCGAGTCCTGCACTAAAAACAGAGGTTGGACCATAACATTATGCTTCCTACAAGTCAATGCTGTGTAACCTGTGAGGTCATGATGGCCGTACACAGACAGTCCCTCTAATTCATGCTCTACACTGCGGTCAGAAGGATCTTTCTGAAATTCAAGTGTACTCAGGTTATGTTCTAGATTAAGATAGAATCTCCTCTCCAAAGTTTCCCATGCTCTCTGGATCAAGGCTAAACTAACGTGAATTTAAAAGGCTCTTGCGGAGTTGCACTAGTCGTCTACTTTCTAGCTTCCTTCACCAGTGGACACTGTATTACTTGAAATTCCTAAATTATTCCGTGCTTCCACTTACCTGATCTTAGCTGTTCCCTCTTCCTAGAGTTCTCTTCTCATTCTGGTGGCTCACTACTTTTCCTTCAGTTCTGAGATTACATACATGCCTCCCTGATTTAATAACAGATTAACACCTTGCTTGTGTGTAATTCTATGTTTCTTCTTGATGCAACATTTTATCAGTTTGCATTTTACCTGCAAACTGTTCTGTCCCAGTAAAGTAACATGTAAGAGGATCTGCTTCTTGTCTGTTACTCTATTTCTCTACTTAAAGCAGGTGCAACAAAAATGGACTAGATGATCAAATGAATGTTTTCATGAAGACCAAATTGAAACACTTCAAACACTATTTCACAGTTCTATCAAATGAGTTTATTATAACTTAAAAGTATTTCCAAAAGACAAATTTAACACAACCATAAAAAGTTTCAAGAATGAGGAGACCTCAGGAACCAGCAAATGCTTCTGGTGAGATAGCAGTATGGTAGATTAATAGACTACGTCCGTATCCTTCCTATAAATGCAAAAATTTGTTTGTTACAAGAGCCAACTTTGCATAATAAATTTAGCATATGAATATTTTTTAGCCTTCCTAGAGAGTAGGAGGTTTTAGAATCTAAGATTAATGGAGAAGATTCTAAAAAACTTCTTTTTAAGTAGTAGGAAGAAAGAAGGTAAAGATGCCTTTGGCAGAAGTTTCCTTCAAAATCAGACATATAGAGACCTTAAAAAGGAAACATAAAATACTAAAATTTCATAAAAAGTTACACGTTTAACTTCTCAAAGTTAAACATTTGCCTCAAGGTATTAAGTGAGCTACAATTATGAAATCTTTTTGACTTGGCAGTCTTAGAATAGAGGTGCAAAAGTAACTGTGAGTCAGCTGATGAAGGACAGGAGAATGCCTTGTTCACAGTTGGCATTTAGGTGCTCATAAACCTAAATATATAATTACTTCTACATTCTCTGTTTGTTTGGGGGGCGGTTTGGTTAATCTAAATAAAAATCTTAGTTAAGATTTGTTTGTAGTGATGCTCTCTAAGGCCCACTTGACTTCACATTCCAGGATGTCTGGCTCTAGGCTAGTGATCACACCATTGTGTTTATCTGGGTCGTGAAGATCTTTTTTGTACAGTTCTTCTGTGTATTCTTGCCTCCTCTTCTTAATATCTTCTGATTCTGTTAGGTCCATACCATTTCTGTCCTTTATTGAGCTCATCTTTGCATGAAATGTTCCTTTGTTATCTCTGATTTTCTGGACGAGATCTCTAGTCTTTCCCATTCTGTTGTTTTCCTCTATTTCTTTGCATTGATCACTGAAGAAGGCTTTCTTATCTCTTCTTGCTATTCTTTGGAACTCTGCATTCAGGTGCTTATATCTTTCCTTTTCTTCTTTGCTTTTCGTTCCTTTTCTTCTCACAGCTATTTGTAAGGCCTCCCCAGACAGCCATTTTGCTTTTTTGCATTTCTTTTCCATGGGGATGGTCTTGATCCCTGTCTCCTGTACAATGTCACGAACCTCATTCCATAGTTTATCAGGCACTCTATCTATCAGATCTAGGCCCTTAAATCTATTTCTCACTTCCACTGTATAATCATAAGGGATTTGATTTAGGTCATACCTGAATGGTCTAGTGGTTTTCCCTACTTTCTTCAATTTAAGTCTGAATTTGGCAATAAGGAGTTCATGGTCTGAGCCACAGTCAGCTCCTGGTCTTGTTTTTGCTGACTGTATAGAGCTTCTCCATCTTTGGCTGCAAAAAATATAATCAATCTGATTTCAGTGTTGACCATCTGGTGATGTCCATGTATAGTCTTCTCTTGTGTTGTTGGAAGAGGGTCTTTGTTATGACCAGTGCATTATCTTGGCAAAACTCTCTTAGTCTTTGCCCTGCTTCATTCCGTATTCCAAGGCCAAATTTGCCTGTTACTCCAGGTGTTTCTTGACTTCCTACTTTTGCATTCCAGTCCCCTATGATGAAAAGGACATCTTTTTTGGGTGTTAGTTCTAAAAGGTCTTGTAGGTCTTCATAGAACCTTTCAACTTCAGCTTCTTCAGCGTTATTGGTTGGGGCACAGACTTGGGATTACTGTGATACTGAATGGTTTGCCTTAGAAACAAACAGAGATCATTCTGTCATTTTTGAGATTGCATCCAAGTATTGCATTTCAGACTCTCTTGTTGACCATGATGGCTATTCCATTTCTTCTGAGGGATTCCTGCCTGCAGTAGTAGATATAACGGTCATCTGAGTTAAATTCACCCATTCCAGTCCATTTCAGTTCGCTGATTCCTAGAATGTCGACATTCACTCTTGCCATCTCTTGTTTGACCACTTCCAGTTTGCCTTGATTCATGGACCTGACATTCCAGGTTCCTATGCAATATTGCTCTTTATAGCATCAGACCTTGCTTCTATCACCAGTCACATCCACAGCTGGGTATTCTTTTTGCTTTGGCTCCATCCCTTCATTCTTTCTGGAGTTATTTCTCCACTGATCTCCAGTAGCATATTGGGTACCTACTGACCTGGGGAGTTTCTCTTTCAGTATCCTATCATTTTGCCTTTTCAGAACAGTATAGCCATCTGTAGCTGGTTAAAAAATAATTCACACAAAACCTGCAGTACCTCTCAGTTATCCATGACAACTGGGAGGGACCCTGAACTCTGATTTCAAGTCCTGGCTCTGCTATCATGAAATGTATGAACAGGGTCCTAGGCCTCTAAGCAAGCACTGGTTTCTTTACCTAAAAAGGGGAGACAATTTCAACCTGCTTTGCTGGGCTGCTGCAATGAGATCTTTTAAAAAATAATCTGGAATATAGTATGCTCAGCCAAGTTTTTAACCCCTACCCTCTGCTTCCTTATTAGATGGCATTAAGAGAATACCCTTAGAAATTAAATGTGTACAAAGTTCTGAGGGACCATAAAGAAGATTATAAAAATAGCCAATTTAAAATGCCCTGGAATGGTGCTGTAACACTCATTCCTAACCTGGCCATGCCTTATTAAAGTAGGTATCTGGAAAGAGTGTAAATCCATCATAATTACTGGAGAAATCACCCTTCCCCTAGTATGTTTACAGTGGTGAGAAATTTAAGACCATCATTCCACACCTATATAGAGCACTAAATACCAAGCAAATAACCACATATAAAGGCAAAATTAGAAAAATATTCTAAAATTATTTTACTATTCTATATTTTCAATGTGTATCTGGTCCACAGTAATACTCATACATCCATCACAAACAGAAAACATCTCCATTTGATAACTAAGAAAAATTTTCAGAGGCAAAGCTGCCCAATATTCTGGTGCACAGTGATTTTCCTGGAGTTCAATTATTTAGCAACATAACACAGAAAACCTCAAATGTGGACTCGCTCTGTAAAAACCAGTTAAAGCACCTGACTCTGCCCTCTCTTCCCCCTGTGACCTGAGTCCAGTTATGTCCCTCCTGTTCCAGTGCCACAGCCTGTTCTTTAACTGCTTACTCCCTTTTCCTGGAATGCTGTCACTTAGGATCTTTGCAGAACTGGCTCCTTGTCCTTCGGATTTCTAGCTTAAAAGTTTATCTCCTCTGAGAGGTCTTCCCTGACCATACAACATAGCCACCTGCTCACATAGTCACATCTAATTCTATGCACAGCAGTCATCATTCTCTGCCATTTTCTGTACATCTATTTGTTTACCAATCACCTTCTTCCACTAAAACAGGCTCCTTGAAAGCAAGCATGCCAGTCACTGCATGACTGTTCCTAGTATCGCACTGAAAAGCAGGTCCTAAACGTCTGCTGAAGACTGGCCTCTGATGTGGCTCAGAGGCACCTGTATGTGCACGACCTTGGACATCACAGCACCCAACACGTGAACATCGCCACCAAATGTCGTGCTGCCTGTTTGTTCCTTCAGCTTTTTGCTGCCAGCATCAGTGTGTGAAACCAACAGCAGAAACCGAAGACAGAGCAACAGCATTCTGAATCCTCACAAGGGAGCAACTCTCTGTAGTAACTGTGATTGAGCCCACGGGGAAGATGATGACAATGATAAGAATGACAGCGCAACAGAGCCTGACTGCGGTTCTCAGCTGCCAGGCTCAGATACAGGCTGCCCTGACACAAAAACTATGGTATGATTACCTTTATTCTACAGATGAGGAAATCATAACTTAGAGAAATTCAGAGACCTCTCCAATGTCACACAGCTCATCAGCTGCATGGTTTGGCTTTACTGATTAAATGTCCCAAGGATACATGGATAAAATGAAGCCTTTGATGGCAACCCAAATGTACTGACCATGGCAGCAGCTTCCTGCATTCAAAGAGCACACAGTACACGTAAACACGGAGTTCATCATGCATTCGGTCTCCACACAACTACATACATTTTGGGTCCCCTGCACTATGTCCATGGCATCCTGGGTTAGAAGTCATTGGCCAGGAACATTGTGAATAGCCCACACAAGGTTGAGAGCATCACTGAAGACAGGACATACAAACATTCTTCCTTTTCCCACCCCAAATTCCTTCCAACTACTCTGTTGAAAAACATGGAACATATTCTCACACCACTCAAACCTGCTGAGAATACAAAGAAATCTTTCCTGAAGAGCCACATACAATCACAGCTGGAGGAAGAGAACATCTTCTTTTCCTCTTTTTCAAGCAGATTGGCTTGGACTTAACCATTTTATCACAGAACCAGAGAAAACGCAGTGGTTAATTTTTACCTTACTGGTACACAGACCAAACTTTGAGGTGCACTGTTGTTTCTACTACGCTTCCTGACTCAGTTACAGAACTAGAAAGCAACCCCTGTCCTCAGGATGAGGGATAATTGGGTACTAAATATTGACTGTGGGGTTGGTCAGCTCCACACCCCTATCATTCCATACTCGTACAACCTCTTTGAACTTTTCCCACATTCTTTCAAAAGAGAAAAAAATTGGGAGTCAAAAGAGAAAAGCCAGGTCCAGGTAAATGACTCGCTCACATCACAAGCACATTTCAGGCTGCTTTCTGCCCACACCCAGAAGCAGTGTGCTAAGAATCACACCACACTCCCCAGTACCCATAATCCATACTCTGTATTCTGAGAACAGCAGACTACCAAAGTGACAACCTAAAAGATGATATGGCTGCTTTAAGCATTAGAAAAAAGTAGGAACATACCCCCAAATGTTTTCCCATATGCGAATTTATTCATACCATCATACTAAAATTACAACTTTGAGAATTCATTTTCAGACAAATGACTTCCTGGGATAATGATGTTCTAGGCTTATAGTTTATTTTATATACTTGTGTTTTTTTTTAACTTTTAGAAATAATATGTTTAAAATCAAATAACTTCAAATCAATTTTCAGTGAGAATCTCTTTAAATATTAAAATTCATTTCTTTATGTTGAAGTAAACTTAAATGTACAGTTCTAGAAATGACGGGAGGAAGGTTCTTGTGGGAACAGTTGTTACCTTGGAAATAACAATAAAAAAGAAGTTAAAATACATGTGCTTAAATCTCAGCTCTTCCACTTACCATTCAAACTTTGTAATAAAACATTTTCTACACCTATTACCTCTTATCTGGAATAAAGATAAAAAATGCTTGCCATATTTACCTCTTGGTAACTGTAAATATTTAGTAAGATAACAAGGCAAAACCTATAAATGCTATCCAAAGGTAAGAGTTAGTGACAATGACAACAAAGAATTGTATCATGCATGGCATGATGTATGGCAGAAACCAATACAGTACTGTAAAGCAAGTAAGCTCCAATTAGAAATAAATTAAAAACTAAAAATATACTATGAAAGTAAAGAAAAAAGTTCTATCTTCATAATAAGGTAAAAGCCATGCCAAATGTATAATAACAATCCCCAGCCGTATACAGAATAGGAAATAAGACTACAGTGTTGTAACAGATTGTAGGGCTCTTAAGACAGAACACCAGAGGAAATTGTCATACAGACATAAACCTCTATAATTTTGAGATGTGTGTTAAATTCAACCCCTAAATTTTTTCAAAAAGAGAAAAAAATGTTTATCTAAATGAATGGCATAATATACATAGTCAATCACAACTTTTAAGAACATTTTGGTGTTTTCTAAAGCACACATCAATTCATAACGTGCTTGTGAAAACAGCAGATTAAAAAATGATTCCTGGAAGTTTTTGTTTAAAGCATCTTTAATATTAATTTATCATTTTAATACTAATTTCTCATTTAAATGCTTTCTTCTCTGCAATCACCTTCTGTGGTTTTTTCAGTCTAATTTTACTGAGGCTTTTAAAGGCTAAGTCGAAAATCTCTCTTGGTAAATGTCACACTGCACTTGAATGTATGTGGATCGTTTTCAAGAATCTTTTGATGCTGATTTCTAACATAATTCTACAGTGATAACAGAACAAACTCTGTATGACTTCAATAACTTTAGACCATGAAATTTTTTCACTTTGTTTTATGTCCCTGGATATATTCTAGTGTCTTCTAGTTTACAGTCTATGGGAACTTGATTAGAATTTGTATCCTATTGTTGTGTGAAAACTGCATAAATCTTAATTATGTTGAATTGGTTCATAGTGCTTTTCAGGTCTACTATATCTTTCTACTTTTCTATTTTTTCTATTAATTTTTGAGAGTTTGATATTGAAATTCCAACTAAAAATATTAGTTTATCTACTTAAAAAATAATTGCAATATATAGTGGAACTATATGTAACCCTGTGCTGTATTTTCCAAGTCTTCCGTAATTGTGTTGTCACACTTTCATAATTTAAAAATTTAAAATATATAAAAAAACAAACTGTTCTTATTTAAAAAAAAAAGCCAACTCTATAAAATCTATTAGCTTTAAAAAAATATTATATAAAAACAAAAGATATTAGAGAAATTTTTAAAAAGGTAATTCCCTGGAGACTGAGATTACTGAAAATCTATCTGTCATACATAATGCTAACGACCAGGTCTCCTGGTTCAACTTCATCATACTGCATGCTCTCTGTTAATGAAACAATTTTTTCTGACATCAACATCATATGTCATCATATTTTCACTGTGAAACTTAAGTCCTTATAATAAATAATCAGGATTAAATATTAACATGGCCACTTCAAGCAAAAATGTAGACTTTTTAAAAACACACACACAGAAATCAGGAAGCCATTATGAAACCATAATTCCAATCCACAAAATTTATTAACAGTTATGCAGGAAAAAATCTAATTCAATACAAAGCATTGCTGAGGCTTAAAGCTCAGCTGGTAAAGAATCTACCTGCAATGTGGGAGACCAGGGTTCAATTCCTGGGTTGGGAAGATGCCCTGGAGAAGGGAACAGCTATCCACTCCAGTATTCTGGCCTGGAGAATTCCATGGACTGTACAGTCCATAGGGTCACAAAGAGTCAGACATGACTGAGTGACTTTCACTTTCACAAAAGCTAAAACACTTGATAAAACTTTCTGAGAAACAAAATGAAGCGCAACAGTAATACTAAAAACCATTATACTCTTTATCTGTAAAATATAGTACAATTTATAAAACACTTTCAATACTTTGATTTATCATTTACTTTGATTCCCCAAACAATCCTTTGAGGGCAGATACTATCCCCATTTTATAGTGAATAAACTGAGGACCAGAGAAATAAGAAATTAAGTCCAGCTCTCACAGTGAAGCCTTGAGCATTGGCTCCAGAAGTTCATTCCTCTTTCATTCTGCCATCCTGTCTCTAACCAGGTACCAAGAAAGTGTTGGTGATGGGTTTATAGGATCCCCTTTCGGAGGCTTTGGGAAAATCTTAGAACACTCAGCCCCATTTGGTTGTCCCAGAATCTCATCAAGACACTCCTCACTGCAGAAAAAGAAATCTGCATCTGGGTTAGAGCTCGGCCATGCACACGTTCCTCATGGGTTTTGTACCACTAGTAGGAACGGTAAGGGCGTCTACATTCTGGTCAGACTACTTCATCATCATCCAACCTTCATTAAGGACAAAATTAATGAAAATTAAGATTTTTGTCAATAAAAGATATTTCTATTATTTACATGATACTTGAGTTTGACACAGGGTTAAAGGATTTAACTGAGTTTTGAAGAGCTTAAATATGCAGAGGAGCTAAAAATGAAGAATTCCAAAGATGTAGGGTCCTGAGGTTTTCAGCAGCTTATCTCACGGGAGAGAGGTCTCTTCTCATTGTCAAAGTGAATTCTTCTTCTATATGGGATTGTCAGACTTAACAGTATATTCTGTGCAACATGTCCCATGCAATATATGGGACCTACTTACACTCAACAAATTATTCATTCATCACTTGTCTGAAATCAACTTTGTCCTAGGTTTCATCTGGCAACTCCACTTCCATGGCAATGACACAATAACACATTACTAGGCTGCAAGCAGGTTGTCCAGCCAACCTGGTGACAGCTTAACAGCAGCTAGTACAGCATTAACTACAATTTAATCCTCCAGCACACTGTCACTGAACACATCTTCACAAGAACTATGCACTAGCCACATATGTGAAAACTGAGGCTCCAAAAGGTTATAGAGTGCAGGTTTGAGGACCTAGTTCCAAGCTGTCTGTCTTAGAACAGTGCCCAGCATCGCCGGCTCAGCACAGAGCAGACACGGCATAGTACAGTATCATATATGACTTGCCAACAAATACTTTATCTTTGTAATGCCATCACTGTGAAGAGTTTCCAAACCTCTGCTACTCATTGAAGACCCTCTCTGGTCCATAAAGCACCTCATCAGTGGGTTGCTCAATCCAGCTGTAAGATAGGGTTCAGATGAGCTATCAACACTCTCCTCTTGGCCCTTTTTGTACCTTTGATGCGACAAGAGTTCTTTGTGGTAAGAAAAAAATCAAGGGAGAAAAGAGAATAAAATTAATTTTTCAGGAATTTGTGTGCAAAACATCTCAGCCTATCCCGGGAGACACTGGCTTTCTATGCCCTCAGCGGACAACTGGGGCACCTGGAAGCCCAGGAGCACAGGGCACAGCCACGTCCTTGGCACTGCTCGGCTTCTCTCTGCAAAGGGACTCAATTGAGAAGTTCAGCGACTTCCTGTTCACAAGCCTGCACAAAAGAGGGGAGCCCCAGGGAGAACTCACTGAAGAGTCCACGTGCCCTGACTTCTCTGCCCCTTGTTTCACCCATGCATGGCTGGGCAGGTGGGGGCTTGGAACTCAGGGTAAAGAACCTCTTCAAAGAGAGACAGAGCTAGGGAGAGAGAAACCCAGATCATAAAGAGGAGAGGGCAGCATGTCTTCCAACAAGAGGAAGTGGTAGAGGACAAATCCTGGAAGCTGTCTTCTGTATGTCAACAGCTATGTGATGGGTCTTGGGTAGGTCACTAACTTCACTGAAGTAGTGCAGGGACTAGAGAGAGAGCAAGTAAGGTGACACGAAATAGCTAGCAATGATAATAGTTCTTGGAAGTAACAGGGCTTCCAGGGGGGTGGGGGGCAGTGGTAGAGGGTGCGCCTACCAGCGCAGGAGACGCAGGTTCGATCCCTGGGTTGGGAAAATCCCTGAGGAAATGACAACCCACTCCAGTACTCTTGCCTGAAATATTCCATGGACAGAGGAGCCTGCAGTCCATGGGGTAACAAAGAGTTGGACACAACTGACTGAGCATGTGCACGCACACACACACATTCATCCTTCTTAATGACTAAAAAATTTAAAAGGACAACAACAACAAAAGCTGCTTCTGACTATCCAAGTTTAACAAATGAGCTTTTACTAGGGAAAAGCATTTTATTAATATATTTTTGTTAGTATGTTTAAATACTGTTCCCTCCTTTGTAGGGAGTAAATCAATAAATGTACCCCATAAACTCTTCTGCACATATATAAGCAACCACAGGCATTCTTTGGAGTCAAACTGCTATTATTATACGTTGAAAGCCCACTGGTGCATTCTGCATTAAGACCACCTATCACCTACATGTAAGTCAACGTGTTATTAAAAGGGAAAGTGGACCAACATACATAATGAGCAGAGTTCCTGTCTTTACAATACTTTGAACAAAAGTAAAGGAGTGAGTCATTCAATTCCTTAAGTCAAATGAGTCATAAAGGGAAAAGAAATAATTAAAATAAGTCTCTTCTTCCACTGTCATTGTGTCGAATATTCTCAAATAATACTTTTAGAAAAAGCAAAAACAGAAATCCATGAACGGAAGTTTCCCAACAGTGGAAACACAGAACTCTATTTCTACACACCAAATTTCATTCCTTTGTAATCAACAGCCTTTTGTCAACCTAGGACATTTAATAAATATTGATTTTATAATTTGAATAAGTGTCATTCGATGACATCATTAGCTATTCAGTAAATAATTGGTACAAGAAATATAGAGAGATAATTTTTGAAATTTGAATCTGATTTTTACAAATTTTAGAATGTATTGTCTACATGTTTATCAACACAAATTCAAAAGCTAATCATCACAAGTCAATAGACTGTTTTTAAAAAAACACACACTTTTTGTTTCTACTCTTTATGAAACAGCAATGGTTCCAATCAAAGCTTGTCAGAATAAATATTATTTCTATTGCACTCAGAAAATTTTTGAATGCTGGAAGAGTTGTACTGATACAAAAGCAGCCTTGGTACTGTCATTAGGTATACATAACTTCACTACAGCCACCTGGAAGAATCAATATTTTTGAGAAATTAAAAAGATATAATAGTAAGACCTTAAAGGTCTAAAATATTTTTATATCCAAGTAACATATCTGTCTACAAACTAATATAAAATGAAGTAACACAAATGTTTCATAAAACAGGAAATGTTTGTGTTCCAGATCACCACACTGTGTGTCTAAAAGAATAATTCTGATAAAAGTCTGAGGATAGAAAGAAATCTCCCCTACCTTTTGTTACAATCAGAACACTCACCATTGAATAAATCTCAATTCTCTACAGGAGGCATTTGAATTTTAGACCTATTAATAAGGTGTGTCTTTTTAGTTCACTGAGTCCTGTTTTCTCAATCGTGGTTAGTTTTTGTTTTTCCTAATCTAATACATAAACTTGACTACCAGAAGAATGTTCCCCACCATTCTTTCTGTAGTTGGTGGCTCATTCAAGACGAATACCTGGTCTTAACCTTTGTACCACTGCATCACTGTGGTGCCTAGAAGCCTAACGGGACTTGTCTACAGCTAAGCCAACAACTGTCCAAAGTCCAGTGGCCTCTCAGCAGAAACAGGCCATGTGTGGGGAGCCAAGACAGCTACTCCAAGTTTTTATCAGTGAACAAGCCCAACAGATGGGAGCCCATGCTGAAAACCTCCCGCTCCAGAAGGCAAGGCCCTGGTGCTGGCCTTCTGTTCTTCTGTTCACTCGGCTCATTTTCTGATAAGGAAAACAAACAGAGGATGCACAAAGAGGGACACCAAAGTGGAAAACGTATTTAGAACAAAGCTGGAGAACTGCTGAAAATAAACTAACCATACTCTACATTCTATGGCTGTGAAAGGAAAACAAAAGTAACTGGCTTTTCATTTTTAAATTATGATCTTAATTTTTAAATGATTTTGAACAAGTAAGAAGGAACATTTAAAACATGATATTAATATATAACATTTTTTGTTCAGTCAGATTTTTTTTTCCCCTCGAACATGCAAACTTAAAAAGGAGAAACAGAAACTGCCATGGGACCAAATGGCTTTCCTAAATGGAGGGCTACACAAACACAAGTATGCTTGTGTCTACATGTGTAACTAACTGTTTACAGCTGAAAAATCATAAACCCAAAGCAAAAAGGTAAGGTTAGAACATCTAACATTTATATATTATCTGTACAGTTATTATATGTTAAAATATTATATATTATACTACCTAACACATATGAAATATTTCTCTTTTTTTTGTTTTTTTTTTTTTCCCAGAAAAATTAAGAAACTATGTTTCAATTGTTGTTCATAACCAAAGGGATGTATCTTTGTAACTTTGTTGATGAGTCTTAAAATATTGCTTTGTTACTAAATTAGGATAACAACTTTGTTACACATTTTTGGACAATTTTTAGTATTAAGAATTTAAACATCTATACTTAAACATATCCATAAGGAGCAAATTAAGGAAAAAATAAAGAGCAGTTTACAATTACTGCACCCAATTTCAACAGAAATTTTGAAGTATCAACAATGTTTGTGGGAGGGGGAATCAGGACATTTATAAAAATTACTGTTTATGTTTATGAAAACATTAAGTTTCAATTATTCTTGATTAAGTTGAGAGCCAATATTCTGATACTGTATTCATGAAAGTATCCTTTAAATTTTTGAAACTCAAGATAGATATAAGAAATGTAGATTTCTCTAATTCTAAATTGCTGCAATATTGTCAACAATCCTAGATTAAGATATAGGTGAACCCTCATTTCCTCATGAATATCACTACAGGCCAGCATAGTAGGTTCTGTGGGGCTACACTGCTGCTGCTGCGGCTGCTGCTAAGTCACTTCAGTCATGTCCGACTCTGTGCGACCCCATAGACAGCAGCCCACCAGGCTCCCCTATCCCTGGGATTCTCAAGGAAAGAACACTGGAGCGGGTTGCCATTTCCTTCTCCAATGCATGAAAGTGAAAAGTGAAAGTGAAGTCACTCAGTTGTGTCCAACTCTTAGCGACTCCATGGACTGCAGCCTTCCAGGCTCCTCCATCCACGGGATTTTCCAAGCAAAAGTAAACTTCGAGGGTTCAAATGCTGACCCTGACATTTATGTCTTGATGTGATGTGAAAGTGAAAGTCTCTCAGTTGTGTCTGACTCTTTGTGACCCCAAAGGTTGCAGCCTGCCAGGCTTCTCTGTCCACGGAATTCTCCAGGCAAGAACAATGGAGTGGCTAACTGTTCCTTTCGCCAGGGGATCCTGCCTACCCAGGGATCAAACCCAGGTCTCCCGCATTGCAGGTGGATTCTTTACCATCTGAGTCACCACAGGGGCCCAAGAAAACTGGAGTGGGTTAGCCTATCCCTCCTCCTCCTTACTGCTCCTCAGAGCCTGAAAATAAAACAGCGCTAATGGCAACCCACTCCAGTATTCTTGTCTGGAAAATCCCATGGACGAAGAAGCCTGGTTGGCCACTGTCCATGGGGTCACAAAGAGTCGGACACGACTGAGTGACTGAGCGACTTCACTATCTATCTATCTATCTATCTATCTATCTAATAACAGTCCTCACAGGAATGTTGTGAAAATGAGAATGAGTCAATATATGTAAAATGCTTGCAAAAGTGCCTGGCTCATAAGGAAACCTTCAATCACTGTTAGCTGTTGTTATCACTATTGGTGTAATTATTAATCATCTTGGCTGTAAAATATGATTAGCCATGATACCTAATTATGGTCAATAAGGGCAAAAGAGCAAAAACATAAAATAAATTAAAAAGTTAAGAAAATCTGTCTTGGCTCTCTATCCAGTTCATTGATTCTACAATTCACTAGACTAAGTTCTTTAAGGACCAAAGCCACATCCTGTTTGTGTTTGCACTCCAGAACGGTAAGCCCAGGGCCTGGCAAGACAGCACATGCTCTTTAAGTGCTCACTGATTCAAAGTTAAAGAAATACTTTTAGTGTAAGAAATGCTACACTACTCACTGTAAAGTTTAAAAAAAAAAAAAACAAATTAACTGGCAAGAATCATACCGATGGGATAAACTACAAGCTTAGGTGTCTCTGATTACATACTAGATCACTGTTTCTTAGTACTATGCCCCACATGGCAGCAATAGAGAAGGTTCTTGATATAATGCAAAATGACAAGAAATACGATTATGTCTACAGCTGTGACCACCACCTCTCTTGACCAAGCATCTTTTCTGTGTGCATACTAGTAAGAGAATGGCAGACGTTATCTCACCACCTCCTCAGACCAGCCATGACATGAGCTATCATCTGCATTTTACAGCCGAGGAAATGAGGAAACGTAGGTTTAGAGATGTTTAGAGATACTAGGTACATTGGCCATAGTCATACAGCTGCTAAGTGGGCAACCTGGGATTAAAACCCAAATGTCTGTGACTCAAGAATCCTTACTAAATGACAATCCACCAAGAGTAAAACTTCAGAATTTCTTCAGTTTATGCACTGGCTGTGTGTAGTTCAGCTATGAAAACTTCCAAAAACTTGTAGTCCCTGAAGATTCAATTCAGTTCACTTCAGTCGCTCAGTCGTGTCCGACTCTTTGCGACCCCATGAATTGCAGCATGCCAGGCCTCCCTATCCATCACCAACTCCGGGAGTTTACTCAAACTCACGTCCATCGAGTCGGTGATGCCATCCAACCATCTCATCCTCTGTCATCCCCTTCTCCTCCTGCCCCCAATCCCTCCCAGCATCAGAGTATTTTCCAACAAGTCAACTCTTTGCATGAGGTGGCCAAAGTAACTGGAGTTTGAGCTTTAGCATCATTCCTTCCAAAGAACACACAGGACTGATCTCCTTTAGAATGGATCTCCTTTAGAATGGATCTCCTGGAATCCAATCTCCTTTAGAATGGATCTCCTTGCAAGCCAAGGGACTCTCAAGAGTCTTCTCCAACACCACAGTTCAAAAGCATCAATTTTTCAGTGCTCAGCCTTCTTCACAGTCCAAATCTCACATCCACACATGACCACTGGAAAAACCATAGCCTTGACTAGACGGACCTTTGTTGGCAAAGTAATGTCTTTGCTTTTGAATATGCTATCTAGGTTGGTCATTACCTTCCCTCCAAGGAGTAAGTGTCTTTTAATTTCATGGCTGCAATCACCATCTGTAGTGATTTTGGAGCCCAAAAAAGTAAAGTCTGACACTGTTTCCCCATCTATTTCCCATGAAGTGATGGGACCAGATGCCATGATCTTAGTTTTCTGTATGTTGAGCTTGAAGCCAACTTTTACACTCTCCACTTTCACTTTCATCAAGAGGCTTTTGAGTTCCTCTTCACTTTCTGCCATAAGGGTGGTTTCATCTGCATATCTGAGGTTAGTGATGTTTCTCCCGGCAATCTTGATTCCAGCTTGTGCTTCTTCCAGTCCAGCGTTTCTCATGATGTACTCTGCATATAACTTAAATAAGCAGGGTGACAATATACAGCCTTGACGAACTCCTTTTCCTGTTTGGAACCAGTCTGTTGTTCCATGTCCAGTTCTAACTGTTGCTTCCTGACCTGCATACAAATTTCTCAAGAGGCAGATCAGGTGGTTTGGTATTCCCATCTCTTTCAGAACTTTCCACAGTTTATTGTGATCCACACAGTCAAAGGCTTTGGCATAGTCAATAAAGAGAAATAGATGTTTTTCTGGAACTCTCTTGCTTTTTCCATGATCCAGCAGATGTTGGCAATTTGGTCTCTGGTTCCTCTGCCTTTTCTAAAACCAGCTTGAACATCAGGAAGTTCATGGTTCACGTATTGCTGAAGCCTGGCTTGGAGAATTTTGAGCATTACTTTACTAGTGTGTGAGATGAGTGCAATTATGTGGTAGTTTGAGCATTCTTTGGCATTGCCTTTCTTTGGGTTGGGAATGAAAACTGACCTTTTCCAGTCCTGTGGCCACTGCTGAGTTTTCCAAATTTGCTGGCATATTGAGTGCAGCACTTTCACAGCATCATCTTTCAGGATTTGGAATAGCTCAACTGGAATTCCATCACCTCCACTAGCTTTGTTCGTAGTGATGCTTTCTAAGGCCCACCTGACTTCACATTCCAGGATGTCTTGCTCTAGGCCAGTGATCACACCATCGTGTTTATCTGGGTCGTGAAGAGCTTTTTTGTACAGTTCTTCTGTGTATTCTTGCCATCTCTTCTTAATATCTTCTGCTTCTGTTAGGTCCATACCATTTCTGTCCTTTATTGAGCCCATCTTTGCATGAAATGTTCCCTAGGTATCTCTAATTTTCTTGAAGAGATCTCTAGTCTTTCCCATTCTGTTGTTTTCCTCTATTTCAGGAAATAGATAAATTTCTTATCTGTATTCAACTATCTCTCTGGAATGGAAGAAAGCCAAGTATCCACCATCCCTTTTATATTTTCTAGTGTTTTAAAAATTACTTCCAGTGAGTAAACAGTTTGTGCGGGGGGAGAGGAGGGATGTTTGGTTTTGTTTTTTGGGTTTTTAAGGCTTGTGGAATCTTAAGTTTCCCTAACCAGGGATCGAACCTGGATCCTCAGCAGTGAAAGTACAGTCTTAACTACAGAATTACAAGGGAATTACCAGCAGTTTGTGCTTTAATCTTTTAAATCATTTTTACTACTGTTATGCTAACAGAAACCCTTCAAAAATGGTAGCTCTAGCTTTAAAGAAATAAAGTTGACTGCAGTCAGTGTAAAAGAGTCTTTAATAATAATAATAATAAAAGGAACAGCAACAGCTAGTTAATTACTAAGTAACTGCTGTGTTGAGCAGTGCCTTACATGTTAATCTTAAGCTAACATAAAGGTATTATTGTACCATTTGACAGGCAAGGAAACTGAAGCACAAAGAAATCAGACAATTTGCACAAGTGAGTAGCAGAGTCAAATTCAAACCTAAGAGTCTAAACATCCAGTCCTGGCTCACTCGTCTGTAGATAATGTTAGTTAGCAGAAGGTTTACACTTTGAATAATGCTTAGAAATAGTCAAGCAAACTTGGAAATATAAAATTTTCATTAAACACAAATTAGAACTGAGACAAAAGTTTGTGTTTGATAAAATTCAGTCATGAACTTGTTTGAGAGAGAAAGAGAGTGTCTCCTAATGAGTAGAAATGCAATGCCATCCCACACAGGTTTGCTCACTTGACTAGTTTAAGAAGATGAGAGAAAGGTGAGGGTGGCTAACAAAATCCAGCCCTGAAACCATGACACCTGAGGGTAGAGGAGTAATTCAAGTTAACTCTGAAAAGAAGGGCTAGACAGCCTTCAGCGCTCTCCTCCCCAACCAGTTTGAATCTTGACACATCAAAGACAAAAGCCTGGCAAGCAAAGGAAATTTGGTAGAAGCAGATAAAAATTGAAAGAAAAATAGCAGGAGGTAAGAATACTAGTACTGAAATTACCTGGTACAATGGGATATCTCCTCTCAAAATGAAAGCTGCAAAGGTTCTGTTCTGGCTTCCCTTTAGTGAGCAAATCAGTTTCTGGGGGCTGATTCAAGGTGAAAGGCAGGACACAAATTTCTCAGGATGATTGGAACAGTATCAGGACACTTTGGTGGGAGTTCTCTTACAGAATTAAGTTCTGCAACAGTGTGCAGATGTTTAAGTTTTATTATCAATATGGTTCATGTTCTCAGACTATATAAAAAGCATATGCAAAAGTTTTGATAATAAAAAGAGCAAGATTCAAGACACAGTAGTTTATATCTATAAAAACTTTTATGTCTATAGGAAGCTGAATACTAAAGTAAATTAACACAAAATAAACATGCAATGTAATATAAAAACAGGAGTTAACTGAGGTTGTTAATGCCAGTTGAATGGCAAATGATCCATTACAAACCATGTTTAAACATGTGTCAATTAAATATGAGCAGACAGCCTTGCAATTCAGATTTAAAGATTTACTTCTTTCAGATTCATGTATTGTCTTTTGAACAGGAACACTCACTCTGAATTAAAAACCTTTCTTTACACTCTATATCATAAGGGATTTGATTTAGGTCATACCTGAATGGTCTAGTGGTTTTCCCTACTTTCTTCAATTTAAGTCTGAATTTGGCAATAAGGAGTTCATGGTCTGAGCCACAGTCAGCTCCTCGTCTTGTTTTTGCTGACTGTATAGAGCTTCTCCATCTTTGGCTGCAAAGAATATAATCAATCTGATTTCGGTGTTGACCATCTGGTGATGTCCATGTATAGAGTCTTCTCTTGTGTTGCTGGAAGAGGGTGTTTGTTATGACCAGTGTATTTTCTTGGCAAAACTCTATTAGTCTTTGCCCTGCTTATACAGTGGAAGTGAGAAATAGATTTAAGGGCCTAGATCTGATAGATAGAGTGCCTGATGAACTATGGAATGAGGTTCGTGACACTGTATAGGAGACAGGGATCAAGACCATTCCCATGGAAAAGAAACGCAAAAAAGCAAAATGGCTGTCTGGGGAGGCCTTACAAATAGCTGTGAAAAAAAGAGAAGCGAAAAGCAAAGGAGAAAAGGAAAATATAAGCACCTGAATGCAGAGTTCCAAATAATAGCAAGCAGATATAAGAAAGCCTTCTTCAGCGATCAATGCAAAGAAATAGAGGAAAACAACAGAATGGGAAAGACTAGGGATCTCTTCAAGAAAATCAGAGATACCTAGGGAACATTTCATGCAAAGACGAGCTCAATAAAGGACAGAAATGGTATGGACCTAACAGAAGCAGAAGATATTAAGAAGAGATGGCAAGAATACACAGAAGAACTGTACAAAAAAGCTCTTCACGACCCAGATAAACACGATGGTGTGATCACTGGCCTAGAGCAAGACATCCTGGAATGTGAAGTCAAGTGGGCCTTAGAAAGCATCACTACAAACAAAGCTAGTGGATGTGATGGAATTCCAGTTGAGCTATTCCAAATCCTGAAAGATGATGCTGTGAAACTGCTGCACTCAATATGCCAACAATTTTGGAAAACTCAGCAGTGGCCACAGGACTGGAAAAGGTCAGTTTTCAAAACTATCACACAATTGCACTCATCTCACAGGCTAGTAAAATAATGCTCAAAATTCTCCAAGCCAGGCTTCAGCAATATGTGAACCGTGAACTTCCTGATGTTCAAGCTGGTTTTAGAAAAGGCAGAGGAACCAGAGACCAAATTGCCAACATCTGCTGGATCATGGAAAAAGCAAGAGAGTTCCAGAAAAACATCTATTTCTCTTTATTGACTATGCCAAAGCCTTTGACTGTGTGGATCACAATAAACTGTGGAAAGTTCTGAAAGAGATGGGAATACCAAACCACCTGATCTGCCTCTTGAGAAATTTGTATGCAGGTCAGGAAGCAACAGTTAGAACTGGACATGGAACAACAGACTGGTTCCAAACAGGAAAAGGAGTTCGTCAAGGCTGTATATTGTCACCCTGCTTATTTAAGTTATATGCAGAGTACATCATGAGAAACGCTGCACTGGGAGAAACACAAGGTGGAATCAAGATTGCCGGGAGAAATATCAATAACCTCAGATATGCAGATGAAACCACCCTTATGGCAGAAAGTGAAGAGGAACTCAAAAGCCTCTTGATGAAAGTGAAAGTGGAGAGTGAAAAAGTTGGCTTAAAGCTCAACATTCAGAAAACGAAGATCATGGCATCAGGTCCTACCACTTCATGGAAAATAGATGGGGAAACAGTGGAAACAGTGTCAGACTTTATTTTTCTGGGCTCCAAAATCACTACAAATGGTGACTTCAGCCGTGAAATTAAAAGACGCTTACTCCTTGGAAGGAAAGTTATGACCAACCTAGATAGCATATTCAAAAGCAGAGACATTACTTTGCCAACAAAGGTCCGTCTAGTCAAGGCTATGGTTTTTCCTGTGGTCATGTATGGATGTGAGAGTTGGACTGTGAAGAAAGCTGAGTGCCGAAGAATTGATGCTTTTGAACTGTGGTGTTGGAGAAATCCCTTGGACTGCAAGGAGATCCAACCAGTCCATTCTGAAGGAGATCAGCCCTGGGATTACTTTGGAAGGATGATGCTGAAGCTGAAACTCCAGTACTTTGGCCACCTCATGCGAAGAGTTGACTTATTGGAAAAGACTGATGCTGGGAGGGATTGGGGGCAGGAGGAGAAGGGGATGACAGAGGATGAGATGGCTGGATGGCATCACTGACTCGATGGACGTGAGTCTCAGTGAACTCCTGGAGTTTGTGATGGACAGGGAGGCCTGGCATGCTGCAATTGATCGGGTCGCAAAGCGTCGGACACAACTGAGCGACTGATCTGATCTTACACTCTATATACAAACACTAAATAAGATTTTGCCAGTTAAGCTTTATCAAGGGCAGGAGATATTACATTGATTTTATAAAGGAAAAATCCAAAAACTATAAATTTTTAATAATTTTAGCAATTTTTACAGACCCACACCACAATATTCTCACTTCTCTTTGCTCTTCTTTCCTTCAAAGACTGCTATCAATAAAATATGTTATGGGGTGCTCTTAACAGCAACAGCCTGACTCTCAAAATGTTTAAAATACATTGATGCTTTCTTTCCCTAAGACCTTTTTTTAAGAAATAAAGCAGTGTTTGATGATAATCTACTGTGTTTATTTGGAAACGAAAGTCTTTCCTTGGAAAAGGAGTCAGTCTCTGAAACACACTCTGTTTCTTCATGAGCTAAATTTTCTGACTTCTTTCCAGATCTGTGTGGAAGCTTCACGCACAAGAGCTTCTATGGAGCACCTGCACCACCTGCTGCTTCACTCCCTGGAACTTTCTCCAAAGAATTCAGGGAGAGCTGCTTTTCCTCACTTTACTTTCCAGTAACATCAAATCATTATGACACACCCTAGAGAATTCCTAAAATGCCAGTAGACACCAAACAGGTCCAAAGAGATCCAAATTCCAATTTGGAAAATAACTGTTTTGAGCATTTTTCATTTATCCAGAACTCCCTTTCTTCCACAGTCCTGTTCAGGTACCTTTAAAAGTGCAGAGTCAGAGCCCTGTGGGACAAAAATAAGAATCTTAAAATTGTATTTTGAGAGAAGATTCAAGTGGAGATTTGAAAAGACACAAAAGAAGGTTGAGACACAAAAAAGCCTGAGTTTCGGGATGGTTAAGCTAATGGGCCCATCTCCCATGGCTTCCTCCTAGTTCTGGAGCGAGGCCATACTACTCCCGTAGCCAGGCTACACGCTACACGTTTTCCTGTCTCTAAGCTTTTGCTCTGACATATCACAAAGAGACAGCCAGCCAACCGCCAGCTGCTCTCTGCCCTCCTCCCAAATCCAGCCAATACCTCGTCTGCAACCACATGAGAGATGCCTAGCCAAAACCTCACCCTTCCTGAATTCCTGACCCAAAGAAACAGTGAGAGATAATAAAACGGCTGCTTTAATAAAATGAGGTTTTGGGGGGATCTGTTAATCTAAAGAATATTATATTACCAACAATACATGCTGATATAAAAGCAAAAGGATGAATGAGAAACAATTTAGAGAGAAGGAAGGCCAATCCTAAACATCTGAGGGGCACAAGAAGTAGGCTATTAATAAAGAACAAGCCAGGATAGCCTGCACAACCTGGAAAAGTCGAGAACTGGGATCACCAAGCTAAAACCAAGGTAATTAATTTAAAGTCCGTAAAACCAAAGCATCAAACCATTATATAGCATCCCCATTAGATAAGGGAGAGTGTCTGTAGACATGGAACAAGAAATGTTCAGGGCTCCCAGGAAGGAGACAGACTAGGAGATGGCAACATGCTGGAATGAAATAAGTACTGAACGCTGAGACCTGAACCCCTTCCCTAATCCAGCTCCAGAACGTCAGCATCCAAGTGTAAACATCACTCACCATCTCTCCAAGCAGAAGACTATAGGTACCTCCCCAGAAAAAATCAACTATGAACTCCAGGGAAAAAGAACTTTCACACGTGAACCTGAGAAGTCCCCAGGGAGAAAGCTGGCTGACAACAAGGTGGCCCAAAGCAACACCTGTCAGTCCACAAGTCCAGCTCACATGAGAGCTTCCCATTAGCAGTTCGAATATGAACACTATTGAGTGAAGCCTCTGGCCTAAGAGACATTATAAAAAAAAAAAAGAAGAAGAAGAAACAGAGACAATACAAGGAATAGAAGAAACTTTTTAAAAAAAATAGCATTCTGTTTCAAAGAAGAATAAAAAGACATTGCATCCATGAAATAAAGAATGCTATAAAAAGATACAAAGTATAAACACCTTGAAATAAAAATATAAAAAAATAATAATCAGGTTGTAAGTAAAGTCAATGTTAGTTACCACTTAGAAAACAATAAAGAAATGGAAAAATCAGAAGAAAGAAAAGATCAATCTAGTTTCCAAATCCAACAAACAGGTGTTTCAGAAACAGCTAAAGGGAGAGAAAGAAATCATCAAATAAATCTCATAATTGCCCAGAAACGAAGGCTAGTAGAAACTCAGTGTCCAGCACAGTGAAGAACAATAAAAATCCAAAGAAACATACTTTGTTATTTTAGAACATGGGTGAAAATCCTATAGCGCCTGGAAGGTAAGGGGGAGTAGGAACACATGAAGAAAGAACCACTCATCAAAACAGCATCAAATTTTTCAATAGCAACACAAAATGTGTGAAGGCAATATATCAAAAGTTAGGTTTTATTTTTTTAATTTAGAGAATATTATATACCATTCCTAGATTATTTTTGTCTAGCCTAACCAAACAATTTAAATGTGAGGGTATACCGAAGGTAACTTAAAAAAATGAAGTCTGAAAGTTCTACCTCCCAAGCACAGTTTCTCATGAAGCTACTGAAGACTGAACAATCAAGTAAGTGATTCATGAAACAGAAAATCCATATATAAGAGGCTAAGAGAAGAGTCAGAAAAATAAAGAAGGGAAATCCCAGGAGACAGCTGTGTACATCTAAAAGTAACACCCACTTCCAAATGGGATAGGAGACTGAAAAGTCTAAGTCTCTTGGGAAGAAAACAAATGGCATTGCAAAAAAAGTATCTGGGACTATCTTGGTGGCACAGTGGATGAGAACCCGTTTGCCAATGCAGGGGACACAGGTTCGATCCCCAGTCCAGGAAGATTCCATATGCCTCAGAGCAACTAGCTTGTGGGCCACAACTATTGAAGCCTGCTCACCCTACAGCCTGTGCTCCAGAGCAAGAGGAGCGACCACAGTGAGCAGCCCGCGCACCACCAAACAGTAGCCCCTGCTCACTGCAACTAGGGAGAGCCTGTGCAAAAGCAACTAAGACCCAGTGCAATCGGAAATTTAAAAATAAATAAATAAGTAAATATGTTGTTTTAAAAATTATCTGACAGGTACGACAGTACGGAAAACTGTCTTAGGGCTGAGCTGTTGGAATATGAGGAAAGATCTAGTTGAGTGTTCAAAGAAAACAAACCATGAGGAAAAATGAGGCAAATTTTAACTCCAGGCAACACTAAAAGTCATCCAAGAAAGTGTAATTATAGTATAGAATACTGTTTATCTTAATATGGGCAGTATTTTAAAAGAAACAATAATGAAAACAGTAACATTAGCTTAACCAAAAGTCAAGATATAATTACATTGGGAGGGTGATGAAGAGTGGGAAAGAGAGGGTATAAAGCAATCTATAATCGTCATCTACTCAAAGATCATTAAAAGATACCAAATTGAAGAATTTGAAAAATAACATATATTAACGATTGTATGAATATGAATTTAAGGATATATAGACATATATAAATTTTCTATAAAAAGAGTTTTGTTTGACTTTTTAATGTCACCCATGAGTTATAGTTTTCTAAATTTTGTCTATTTTTGAAAACTGAAAAAGGGACAGATATGTGCCTTTAACTCAGTTTTCTCATGTTTTATTCTATACACCAGACATGAAGAAAGGCAGACATTGTCCATTTCCTAATTTCAGTTAACTAGGCCATTAACGACCTCCCCTTCCCCACTTCTGTTTTTGTTCAGTTCCCCAGTCGTGTCTGACTCTGTGATCCCATGGACTGCAACATGCAAGGCCTCCCTGTCCCTCACCATCTCCTGAAGTTTGCTTAAGTTCACGTCCATGGAGGCCCTGCTTTTACCACCCCTCAATAAAACCAAACTCAACCAAGACAAAATTTGCCCGCCCTGCACATCCATAGGTAAAGTGGGTGTGAGGGCGATCTTAAAGAAAGAGCCGTATGGGTTCTCACAGTCAGGACAGCACAGGCATCATACACAGGGTTACACAGGAGAGGATGCTCGCTAGAAGTCTCGAGATATTAGACACCTTTTGATTTTTCTGCTGAGTCATGAATTAAAAACAAGCACAGTGGCTTCACTCAACTGCCGGGATGACAGAGTTCTATACCAAAATACTAATATCAAGATAAATACTGAGTAGATTTACCATGAAATTGTTTCTTCCAATGAATGAATAGGATTTAAATTCTGAGATCCTGCCTTAAAAAATGAAAGGAATTTTCTCCAAAACCATCAACCAACATCTATGCACTACTTTACAAGTTGAAGTCTCTTCAGTGCTTCAAGCTAAAATCTCAGCTACTGGCATATGGAAAACTACTGCCCCTCTGCCATGTGCAGGTTCCACACTGCTGTGTAGGGCAGGCCCTCTCCACCGTCTGAAAGGCCTTCCCTCAGCTGCACAGTGACCTTCACGGGGACTCCTCCAGAACCTCAGACAACAGCACAGAGTTCACTCCACAGCACCACTGCAGGGAGTGTCTCTGCCAGTCAACTGGACACCCCCTCAAGGGAAGGCACCATGAATTTCACCCCAATAATCAGTACTGTGCCTGGCACATAAAAAGGAGCTCCATTCTTTCCCAGATATACTAGTCAAATTACAACACTATAATTATGGATCTAAGCATTATACATTTTGATGAATGTTTAACGAGAAATACTAAACTTTTACAGATAGTTTCTTTAGAGTCCTTTAACTTGGGTGGTTAAAAAAAAGAAGAAGAAGAAGAAAGAGAAGCTACATTGCATTCAGCATGTAAAAGGAAGAACCAACTGACTAAAAATAATCCATGTGTGTACTTCATGCAAATCTCTAAAGTTCCTGGACCATTACCAAACTCAAACTCAGGTAGAACAAGGAGCAATTTCTAATACCCTCAGCAGCAAAGCAAATGAGTAGCACCGTCCTGGCCTCCCACACCTGCCAGTGGGCTGGGTAGTTTCTCCCCATGGCAGGACATGGAGAGTATACATCTGAGTCAGTTTGTCCAACAGCATATTCTGTATAAGGGAAACAGGATTCATGGGAACTTGACCTAGAAAGGATGAAAGTTTTCCACTAGGCATTTCAGAGGGCTTCCCTTGTGGCTCAGCTGGGTAAAGAATCTGCCTGCAATGTGGGAGACCTGGGTTTGATCCCTGGGTTGGGAAGATCCCCTGGAGAAGAGAAAGGCTATCCACTCCAGTATTCTGGCCTGGAAAATTTCACGGGCTGCATAGTCCATGGGGTCACAAAGAGTCAGACACAACTGAGTGACTTTCACTAATAGGCATTTCAGCAGTTACTTTAGATGTGCGTTTTATCATAACATAATACAATATATAATTGTCTCTGAAAAGTTGGGATCTCTTAATCAAGAATTTTCAAATGATACTCTAAGCAGATAATATGGAAACAGTATTGACAGAACTACAAAAGTAAAATTTTAAAATCACAATCAGGTAATATCATTAACACTACTAGCTTTCAGGATTATTCATTTTACAAACTAAGACATAAGCACTGAAGGCATTTAAATCTTTCATTCATTAAGCAATTCAACAGCAAAAAAAAAAAAAGGTTTACTTTTAACTTAAAAATGTAAATGTACTATCATGTACATTTGAGTCAGCTGCCATCTGCATAAAAAATGGAAAGAGATTTGGAGAAAATAGAATAACAGTTTGATTCTGCTATTATAAGAAAGTCTGAAAAAAATGTGAAAATGTGTAGCTGGAAAAAACAATATATCGCATTTAAATATATCCTACTGGAGGGTAGAACTTATGATTCTCCAAAGGAAATGGTTCTTTTCTAAATTAACAAAACTCTCAAATTCTTTTTTGAATTATATTAATAAAGATACTCCTACCAAGGAACTAAATAGGATTTTAAGTAAAGATCCACCTAATAAAGTAGCACAGTGAAAATAACTTTACATAATGACACACAACAGTCTTTAATATTTGTACTGCAGAAGAATGAAGATTTTTCATGGTGAAGAACTGGGTTCTATACTATATACTGGGATGTTGGTGTTTCTTTAAAAACAACACTAAAATGATGTCTAGCACAAGTTTACTTAGTAAAACTCAAAGACAATAGCAAAATTTATGGAAGAAATAATATTCTCTCAGTATTAGTTTTGAGGGAGAAAATGGCTGAAAAGTTTCCAAATTTGATGAACTGTAAACACACAGATTCAAAATAGTCAATGAACTCCAAGCAAAAGACAAATAAAACTACAGCCACAGAGTTATACATATGACTACAGTCATACCATGATCAAACTGCCTAAACCCAGTTGATAATCTTAAGGGGGTTGGCAGGTGGGGAACAACAGGGGACACACACACACCCCCCACATCCACATGTTATGTAAAGAACAAGACAGAATGGAAGCCAGAAGACAACAAGGAATATCTTCAGAGTACTGAAAGAAAAATACTGTCAAACCAGAATTCTATATTCAGTGAAAATATCTATCAAAAATGAATCAATCATACACTTCACACATAAACTACTACAAGTGATTTTAAAAATGATAAACTGAACTTCAGTAAAATTAAAGGCCTTAAGGGAGGGAGTCTTCAAAAGATACTTTTAAGAAAGTGAAAAGATAAACCACAGACTGTCAGAAAATATCTGCCAGTTATATCTGATAGACATGATATATCTGATAGCCAGGATATATAAAGAATTCAAAAACTCAATAAGACAAAATAAATTCAATTTAAAAATGACAAAAGATTTGAATAGACATTTCCCCTAAAGAAGGTATACAAATGGTCAATGCCACATGAAAAGAGGTCCAATATCCTTAGCAATTAGGGAAACACAAATTAAAACCCCAGTCACAAGAAGAGCTACAAAGAAGAGAAAGCAAATACTCGTTGGTGAGGATGTGAAGAAGAATGCTGCTGGCAGAAATGTAAAATGGTATACAGCTACTTTGGAAACCAGCTTAGCACTTTCTTATATTGTTAAAACAGAAATTTACCACACAACCTAGCAAAATTCCACTAGTAGGTAACTACCCAAGAGAAATGAAAACATTATGTCTACAGAAAGACTCACACATGACTGTTTCTTGCAGAAGTATCCATAATAACCAAAAAGTGCTCCCCTGTCCATGGGGATTCTCCAGGCAAGAATACTGGAGTGGGTTGCCATGCCCTCCCTCCAGGGGATCTTCCCAATCCAGGGATTGAACCCAGGTCTCCTGAATTGCAGGTGAATTCTTTACCATCTTAGCCACCAGGGAAGCCCAAATATCCATCAAATGGAGGGTAAATAAAATGTTTAAGTAGGTAATTAAACCTACGACAATAATAGCAAAAAAGCCCAAGGCAAGAAAACAGTATACTACTCTAAGGTTCTTACAGTACCTGTGAAGTGGTATAATAAAAGTTGAAGATAGGCTGTGATAAGTAAAAATGTATATTCGAAACCCTGAGGTTGCTACTAAAACAACATAACAAATCACAGCCAATAAATTCTATGTTCCAGGTGAAGCTACCCACTGAGTTATAAACTGAAAGATAGAGGAGATTTTTATACATGCTTTCATTTGGCTTTTTAGTTATCTGAATCTCACTGACATAATGTCTTGTGTGAAGATGGCAGAGAATAGTATTGGAGGTCATTTTCTACTCTGTCTCTTTATGTTTTCAAGGAACAATTTAACCTTTGCCCTCTCCAATCTTAGACAAAATTGCAACACTTTGCACTCTACTGCCACATAATTAGCCTTCCATGCACATTAACCGAACAAGATTATTTGCTATAACACTATTTGATAACCATAATTCAACAAGATTTAAAATAAGGTATGCTGCAGAAAGAAGAGTCAATAAAGCTTTTCTTGTGAGGAAATAAGAAAGTATGAGTAATGACTGTAGCACTCTTATGGCTTCGTTATTACAAGGTTTATAAAGCCAAAGCTCCTAGAAATTTTACATGCTTTAAATCCGTGAACTGTAGTCAATATGAACTTGTTTAGACTGCACATCTTAATTCAGAGTATTAAAAGTAAAACGTACATAGACACCTTTGAAATATACCCACAGTGAAAATTAAAAATTCAAAACTACATTACAGTTTTTACTTCACTCCTCCCCATCCTCTCTGGGGTTTTTTGGTCCTAAAATCTGGACACTGTCAGTCCCTGAATGAATAATTTTTTCAAGTCAGGTGCCCTTTGGGAAATCACATCTAACTTGGTCAAACAAGATGTTGTAGAAAGATGTTCCATAAAGAAAACTTAAAACAAAAATCTGTTTAAGCCATATAAAAACTAACCAGAATAGCCAGGAAGTTTTGGAGTTGGAAATAAAACAAAAGCACATAGACCACAGCACGTTTTCATAATAACCACAAATAAATTTCTCAATATTTTCTTTTCTATTCATAATCACAGTAAAGAATTGTCACTAAATGGTCATGAAAGAATTTTTAAATAAATTTGATGTTAACTATTGAGATAAATTAGTAAATCAAGCCAAACCAAAAATAAGTATGTTCATGGGGACAGCAGGCACATTCATTCATGGAATGGTCTTGGAGAGCTAAAAATATAAATGGAATATTCTTTTATTAATTTCATGTGCCTCTAACTTTTTTAATAGTGGGAATTCTGTGATGCTTAAAAAACCTTAAGTTCCTTTTAAATCAATAATAAAAACTGGTTTCAGTGCATAAAAGTAAAAATATATATTCAGGAAGATGAGCAACTTAAGACACTCACTAATAAAATAAGCCTACATATCCTATTAAAATGCATTTAAAGTAATTTAAAGGAAACAATTAAAGCACAGAATTTGAGAACCAGAACGGATATTAAAACTCATTTAGTTGGCTCTTTATTAAATGAACTTATAAACCACATTCACTTTCACCAGCACTGCTCAAAAGAACTTGCTGTGACAAGAGAAACATTCTATACTCTGTGCTGTCCAATATGACAGCCACTAACCACATGTACTCACTTAACTTTAAATTCATTAAATAAAGTTTCAAATTCAGCTCCTCAGTTGTGCTAGTCACACTTCAACTGCTCAATAGCCACTCATGCCCAAAGGCTACTTGCAGCACAGCACACCTTAGACTAACACTTCTCACTTATCCAATATATAATGTGAGACTACAATAACACGGTTTGAATAGGTGCCAACCAATAAACAATGACTTATTTCTAAGATTTTTCCATTTATTTCCTTCAAAAGAATCAAAATACAAAAAAAAATCTGAATTTAAAGTGTCCTCTTAACAGAATTTTTTTAAACTAGAATTCCTAGGATAACCTTTTTTTGGTGGTTCTGTTAGAAGACTGTTTACTTCAAAGAGAAGTATCTCTGCTGCTTCTACTGCTGCTAAGTCACTTCAATCGTGTCCGATTCTGTACGACCCCATAGACGGCAGCCCACCAGGCTTCCCTGTCCCTGGGATTCTCCAGGCAAGAACACTGGAGTGGGTTGCCATTTCCTTCTCCGATGCGTGAAAGTGAAAAGTGAAAGTGAAGTCACTCAGTCGTGTCTGACCCTCAGTGACCCCATGGACTGCAGCCTTCCAGGCTCCTCCGTCCATGGGATTTTCCAGGCAAGAGTACTGGAGTGGGGTGCCATTGCCTTCTCCGAAGTATCTCTGAACCACAGTCAATTCCATGTCTGAGTTCCATAGGTTCCTTTGGAAAGATTCAATCCCATTATGAACATGAAGAGACTGCTGTAATTCAACTGCTCACCTGAGTCCTAAATGATTGCTAAGGAGAGAACAAGGGTCTCCCTGAAAAGATGTGACAGACAGCCTCCTATGTTAACAAGCTTCATCGGTAAGTTTCTCAGCCTAGGGGACTGATTTCAAACTACAGTACTCAAGTTTAGTCTTACCTGCTTACTAAATGTTCATCCTTCACTGTTACTAAGGAAACTAAGTTACTAAGATTACTAAGGAAAAATTCTTAATAATGTAGATCTGTACTCAGAGAGACAAAGGGGAGGGCAGTAGGTGAAATAGACAGCTCACTGCCACCCCTCTCTCACTGGGCTGACACTGAGCAAACCACCCGGCTCCCAGGGGCCTTCAGTTGACCCCCCCAACCCCCGCCCTGTGACCCCCATCTCGGAAATAAAGTTACCAGCCTAGGCCATTTACTTCTTACTTTTGGTTGTCAATCCCTCAGAGGTGCTAAGTGCTCAAGAAAATTTGAACTGCTACTGTTGACTACGTAGATACGAACTAAAATTCCTTCTAGAATTTCCAATCTTGTAATTTTTACTTAGGAGTTCTTACTTACCTGTCAAGTAAAATTTTTTAAAAAATTATCTTGAGCTTTTGAACTGTTACTCTTCAAAAACTGTTAAAAGTTCAGGACTCTATAAACTAAGGACTGTAAATCATTCCCAATTCACTCCCTTGCTGAGGTAGGTCCCCAAGATGCCCAGACCCTGATGTATGTACCTTCAATAATCCTCTCCCCAAGAGCACAGAAGAGGCCTGTGAATATGTTGGGATATTAAACCCATGATTAAGTCCCATTATATAGCAAGGTCAGACTTTGCAGATGAAATTGAGGTTACTATTCAATTGACTTTGAGTTAATTAAAAGGGAGGTTATCTTGGGTGGGCCTGATCTAATCAGGGGAGCCCTTTTAACAGGGTCAGATAGACTTCCTCCAGCTGTCCTTGAAAAAGCTAGCTGCCATTAAGTTTTACAGCTGTAAGGAAGATCAATTCTGCCAACAACCACAGGAGCTTAAAGGAGAACCCCATGCCTTAGATGATACCCCGGCCCTAACTGATGTCCTGAGCAGAAGACTCAGAGGTTGTCTCTGGACACACACACACACTTTGCTCAGTAACTCTGTTACATGATGCTACATGTTACTATCCCCATTTTAAAGATAAGGAGCTTGAGGCTAAATGACATGGGAATAAAGTCCTAAAGTAAGAAGGACTCTTAGCTCTTTGCATTAGGTAGCTCATATAATCTTCTATCAATAAGTATAGGAGATTCATTTTACTGAAGACATGGCAGTTTCAAAGAAGTTATAATTATTTTAAGATCACAAGCAAGTAAAAGCAATCAAGAATGTCTGAATTCAATCTATTTGAATCCTAAGCCCAAGGCCACCCCAAATTTGTTTTCACTCTATGATAATTATTCTTATTAATAATTAGAAATAAATTTCCAGGAATGTCATCTACAGTGAATTTTAGGACACACGAGGATGAATAAGAACACAGTAGTCTGTCGTTTATATGTATGCCTAGCATCAAAGCTTCCCTGGCTAAGGAAACCAGTAGCAAGAGAGGAAAATCAGCACCCCAGAGAAAATCAGCCATCCACACTTTGACACAAGACACAAACCAGGGTAAAATTATGTTTCTCCACTAGAGATTCAGGAATAGGCAGGATGGTCAATACAAGGCGGAGAGAGAACCCAGCAACTGCCCAGCAACTGACAGGCAGGCAGTATTGAGCAAGACACAAACACACTTCATGACACTCAGGGAACCAAAGCAAAATCTGAGGCAGCTGAAGGCAAAAGGTACCCAAATTGTTCTATCATGTCAGTGAGAACACAGAGAAAATGAGAGAGAAGTACAACAATACAGGAGGACTGCTGCTGCTGCTGCTAAGTCGCTTCAGTCGTGTCCGACTCTGTGCGACCCCATAGACAGCAGCCCACTAGGCTCCTCTGTCCCTGGGATTCTCCAGGCAAGAACACTAGAGTGGGTTGCCATTTCCTTCCCCAGTGCATGAAAGTGAAAAGTGAAAGGGACGTTGCTCAGTCGTGCCCGACTCTTAGTGACCCCATGGACTGTAGCCTACCAGGCTCCTCTGTCCATGGGATTTTCCAGGCAAGAGTACTGGAGTGGGGTGCCACTGCCTTCTCTGACAGGAGGACTACAGGACATTAAATAATGTTTCACCACTACCTATAAGCAGTTGTTCTGTAACTAAGGATCTCTCTTTTCAATGTTGTTTACTAATCACGAAACTTTGGCAGTATTAATGAAATGGGATTAAAATAGTTTAGAACAAATTGCTAATATTTTAAAATTTAAAACATCATAGCAGACTTACTAAGCAATCTTGATTAAAATTGTAAAGTACATTTTGAGTGTTAAAGAATGAAATGTCACACATTTTTTAAAATGTAAAACCAAAAGTAATGTTCCAAAAATTCAGAGCCTTTATTCATAGTAATTAAATACAAAATTCTGCATAACATCTACATTCTATAGTTCACTAATTGACACTGAAAAGGTAAACATTAATTTTCCTTACAAAATCTGAATTGCTTTAACCTAGAATTGGTTTGTCTTGTACCAGCCAACTCAAAAAAGCATTATAGAATAAAAAGTAAGCAGGATAGAAAAAAAACTAAATTGAAGTTTTTGAGCCTTCTAAGTTATTAGACATTGTTTTCTTCCTTAGAAAATCAGGATATAATAATGATGTATGTTTATAGCTATTTCAATAAATGTTCTAGTGTTCAAGTTGCTCTAGCCACATAAAGCTCACATATATTAATTCATATTTCTGTACTTAAGAGATTAACAGCTATAAAACTAGTACCACTGGAATAAGGTTGAATAATTCAGTTCCCTCAACTGGAGAATCCCATAGAGGAGACTGGCAGGCTATAGTTCATAGGGTCACAAAGAGTCAGACATGACTGAAGCGACTTAGTACGGCAGGACACAAAGTTAATTAACTTGGCTTTTGGGTAACTATTATACATAAAATAATTGTTGTACTATTAAGGGTCTTTAAATTTTCTTCCTGACACTCCTTTGCAATAAATGCAGAAAATTCTGGCTCACTGACTACCATGAAGTTCAGTGGCTTAAACAAAATTAATTCAAACTACACTCCTTTCTCTAGCTGGTAGTCTTAAAACATATACCAGCACTCAGAGGGAAAGTACAGCACAATTCCAACCAGTCCAACAGTACAACTCGAACCACTATCCACCCTTGGGCTAGAATGAGATGTAATTCTAGCCTAGACCAAGAAACTTATTCTGAATAGAGATTTGCATTCATATTGAATATTTTCTGGAAAATTTTGTTCGACACAAGCACAAATAAAATCAACTGAGATATTAATAGCAGGGCATGTTTTTACTTGGTGTTCTTGAAATAATTTATAAAAAAGTTACATTTTTCAACTTCATCTCTAAGTCAAGTTCTTTGGAACCTACAATGCATTTTCTAGATATACACTAAATTGAAGTTAAATTTCTCAGCTCAAGAACAATTCTAACTCATATAAACAGTAGCAATGTCACCAGAAGCTAACCATCCTTCACAACAGTGCTCTCCTCTGGAGCAAAAGTCATCCAACTGCAGGCTGAGGGCCCAGCCTTCATGTGTCTGGGTTCTTCCATTCACAAGTTGTCAGAGATCTGTTCCTATTTCTTCACACAAAGCAGCCAGCACAGAACTTTAAGCCAAAATAACCATTAACAAAAAAAATTAGCTACCATTAACTGAGGTGCTGTACATACATGATCTTAAGTAATCCAGACAATAATCTTGTGAAAAAAGAATTTTATTCCCATTTTCAGCAAAACAAACAGGTGAAAAGTCAAATAAATTGCTCAGATCACAGGGCTAGAACTGGTGGTACTGAGGTTCAAATGCAGATCTAACTAACCTCAGCAGACTCCATTCTTATAACCACTGGTTATTCTTATAACCACTCAGCGACTCCATTCGTATAACCACTTTTGAAATTAGACGTCATCCCACACTCACACTGGAAATTTCTAAAAACACATACAAAACCCAAGAGCAAAGGTAATCCCAATGGGGCTTCTATACCAGACAAAGTGATGGTGACGATGAAGAAGATGAGCATGAAAATGATGCAGGAAGAAGAGAAGAAATGCTTAAATTTACACTTTGCCTTCTAAAACATTATCTCCAAGGAAGAGTAACTTTCTTGCTAAGGGGCAATGAATCTTCTGCAAATGTTTCACATCTTGGTATTATATTTTTCAGATTTCTCATCACTAATATTATCATCCTCAATTTCCCATTTTACCCTCATTTTTGTAAAACATTTGTAATGTAAGGGCAAAATGAACAAAAACATTCAAATATTTGTTTCAATTCACAATACTCAGTAACTAAAATTAAAATACTGGATACCAAGTAGCATTACCTATAACAATGGTTTAACAGAGTCATTTCCAGGTGATGGACAACACCCAGGTGTGGTGTTCAAGGGTGTCTAGTTAACAACACAGGAGAGAAGGGCTCTGTGCACACTGGCAGTGCTGCATGCCAACCCAGCGGGCACAGGAAGGAACACAGGGACTGGGAAAGGTCACTAGTAACCTAACATGAAAGAAAGGACAATCCTTGCTCCTAGGACATAATGAACAGGAAACAAATTCAGTGCCCAAAAACCTACACACATCTAAATTTTGCGTATATCTACTACAAAGATTTGGGCTTCCCTGGTAGCTCACCTGGTAAAGAATCCACCTGCAATGCAAAAGATCCCAGTTCAATTTCTGGGTTGGGAAGATCCCCTAGAGAAGGGATAGGCTACCCACTCCAGGATTCTTGAATCCACCTGCAATTTGGGAGACCTTGGTCCAGTCCCTGCGTTGGGAAGATCCCCTGAGTGGGCAGCATGGCATCCCACTCCAGTATTCTTGCCTGGACAATCTCCATGAACAGAGGAGCCTGGCTGGCTACATTCATGCAGTCCCAAAGAGTCAGATATAGCACAGCATAGCATAGCACTACAAAGATTTACCTAACTGAAATAAAAAATAAATTTTGTACCTGAGTTCCCTATTGAATGAATCAGAGTTGTTTGTGAATCTTATTTCCACCACTGTCAAAATAACTGCAAGTCCCCCAAAGGAGGTTCACACAATATTGATGTTTCAAATACAACTGTAAGTTGATCTTCTAAGAAAAGATAATTTCAACTCACTGCTCAATTTAAACAATATTAAATACATTCAGAAAAGTCTAAAGCTTCAATTTTCACTCTGATACTAACAATAAAAACACAATATATGCTTTAACCTGTAACAGCAGATTAGAAATTTTTATCTCAAATGAAATATATAAGGTACTGTATTTTAAAACAAGTAAACTTTATGCACCAACTGTACAAATATACACCCACTGTTTCCCTCTTTCTCTCTCATTCTTTTATCCATCATTCAGAGAGCAGTGAAAATCAGTCAAAAAAGGGAAGCATTAGGAGGGAAAAAAATTCCATTTCCAAATTAATCATTAATGTCATTGATGACAGCTGATAAATCTTTATGACTTTTTCATACCTATTTAATGATATTTCCTATAGTGATTCTTGTCTTAATTCTATGACTATTCTTATCTAAAAAGTGTGTGTGTGTATACATGTACATATGCATGTATGAAACTAATTTGTATCCAGTAATGCTTATCTTCAAATGTTCAAATGAAAGGTATATTTCGAAAAACAGCAAGAATATTTTGACTCTTTTAAAGTCCAAAAAAGAATAGGCTTATGTATCTGTAATGATGGCTAAGATAAAATCTTTAATCAAGGCAACTTAAAAGTAGAACAACATTATTATCATTAACAAAGAGCAAATACAGTGAAAAAGGAAATGGACTAACTTATCAAAAGAGCTAGAAAAAGAGGCTATTAAAAGATACCTGTGTTTGTTTGTACTTTACTTATTCCACAAATTGAAACCGCTCCTTCAAAGCATTCGCACTCTCAAAATAAAAAGACTAACAAGATTTTAAAGCCTTAGTGTATTGTGGACAGCAGTATACCAAAAAGTAATAAAATACACCACGCTCCTTGTGCTCTGTCACTAAGTTGTGTCCGATTCTTTGTGACTATAGCCCACCAGGCTCCTCTGTCCATGGGACTTTCCAGGCAAAAATGCTGCAGTGGGTTGCCGTTTCCTCCTCCAGGGGATCTTCTGAAACCAGGGATAGAACCAGCGACTTCTGCATTTCCTGCATTTGCAGGTGGATTCTTTACCACTGAGCCACCTGGGAAGCCCAATAAAATGTATACCAATAAATAATAAGATATTTGCCCACTCTAAAGTCTTAATATGAATTTCCAGTTAAGCAAGAAATTGTTAACTACAATTTGTTTGGCTGTAGGTCTACCTGGTTGAATGGTATGTTAAAAGTATATACAAATGGAGACTCATCCCATTCACTGGAAAGAAAATGGGTAGCATATCCTAAATATCTCAGATAGTATGAGAAGCGGTAGTCTCTCTGCTGAGGCCAGAGATACCATCCAGTTCTGCTAGTACTGTATCAGCAAGCAGTAAATAAAAGCAAAGCATGTAAATACACAGAGAATATAGCTCAGTAATTAGTACACAAAAAGTATATACTACCTACATCTTAAAGACAAAATTAATTAAGTTTAATCTGAAAAGTCTCAGATCATAGAAAAGATTGTTAAATTTTCACATAACCAGCAATAAACTCCAAAGTGCATTTAAATATGACTTCTGGATACTCAAGCTAACAACAAAAAAAGTTTTATTGTTCACAAATTCCCCCCAAAGATAATTAGCAAGCTACAAAGTTATTTCTATTTGTATAACAAAGCTTTTCCCCTATACTGAAATTACTAAGGTTTTAAACTTAATATAGGTATTCTAAGTTTTCTACTACTATAAATATATACTCCTGAACAGAAGTGCAAATTTTGTTTATTCCTAGAAAAACAGGGAATAATCAACAGTAATTTTTCTTAAATGACACTCTGCATGCTGTTAAGAAAAACTGGATCAAAATAAACTGTGGAAAATTCTCAAAGAGATGAGAATACCAGACTACCTGACCTGCCTCTTGAGAAATCTGTATGCAGGTCAGGAAGCAACAGTTAGAACTGGACATGGAACAGACTGGTTCCAAATAGGAAAAGGAGTACGTCAGGGCTGTATACTGTCACCCTGCTTATTTAACTTATATGCAGAGTACATCATGAGAAACGCTGGACTGGAAGAAACACAAGCTGGAATCAAGATTGCTGGGAGAAATATCAATAACCTCAGATATGCAGATGACACCACCTTTATGGCAGAAAGTGAAGAGGAACTAAAATGCCTCTTGATGAAAGTGAAAGAGGAGAGTGGAAAAAGTTGGCTTAAAGCTCAACATTCAGAAAACGAAGATCATGGCATCTGGTATCATCACCTCATGGGAAATAGATGGGGAAACAGTGGAAACAGTGTCAGACTTTATTTTTCTGGGCTCCAAAATCACTGCAGATGGTGACTGCAGCCATGAAATTAAAAGACGCTTCCTCCTTGGAAGGAAAGTTATGACCAACCTAGATAGCATATTCAAAAGCAGAGACATTACTTTGCCAACAAAGGTCCGTCTAGTCAAGGCTATGGTTTTTCCAGTGGTCACGTATGGATGTGAGACTTGGACTGTGAAGAAAGCTGAGCGCCAAAGAATTGACGCTTTTTCACTGTGGTGTTGGAGAAGACTCTTGAGAGTCCCTTGGACTGCAAGGAGATCCAACCAGTCCATACTAAAGGAGATCAGCCCTGGGTGTTCTTTGGAAGGAATGATGCTGAAGCTGAAACTCCAATACTTTGGCCACCTCATGCGAAGAGTTGACTCACTGGAAAAGACTCTGATGCTGGGAGGGATTGGGGGCAGGAAGAGAAGGGGACGACAGAGGATGAGATGGCTGGATGGCATCACCGACTCGATGGATGCGAGTTTGAGTGAACTCCAGGAGCTGGTGATGGACAGGGAGGCCTGGCCTGCTGCGATTCATGGGGTCGCAAAGAGTCGGACACGACTGAGCGACTGAACTGAACTAAACTGAGGATAAAGTAGAAGGGAGACTGGCTAAGAAAGATAGCTACTTCAGAGAAACAGGCCTCATCCAGATGAACAGAATCATTTGTGCGAAGGTGGAAAACACCAGTGTCATATTCTTAACAGGGACAAGCCTAGATAAAATTTAGAAAATAAACTGTGCTGCCACATTAAACCTATGAAAGCAGTGCTAAATTTTATTACTTTGAACCATTTTTTTTTTTTAATAAAAAACTCAATCATAGTTGCTCTATGCAAAAAAACAGGTGGGGGCGGCAGTGGATAACTGAATTTCAAACTGCTGCTAACCAGTGTCTAACACATGGGGAACAGAATACATATGTAGATGTATATCCAATGAAAAAATAACTATTATGAAATATTCATTTGGAAAGTAATTAAGTACAGCAATTTAAAAGTGAACCTTTCAAAACACAAAAATCATCATGCAGCTTTGAGATTAACACATCCTTATGTCCTCTGGTGCTTATTATACTTTATTTAGCACCTCATCCATGTTAATATTTTGACTGTCCATATATTTTTCAGTTCCTACAAGCTAAAATAAAAAAGAACCTAAGAATAACTCTCGCCAAATATCTGAAACAAAACCTTTATAGACCACATGAACTTTAGTGAGTTTTCCTAAAATATGAAAAATAAGCCTTTCCAAATAAGAGAATCTACACTTCAACTGAGGTTAAGCTGTTCAAAGAGAGGGTTTAAAAACATATCCTCTTTCTTGGAAAACCCGTAACTCCAAATTTACAATCTTCACAAGCACAGAAGCACATAAACACATACAGGCAACCTTCTATGACCTGAGTACACACATATGATTATGCTACTGAAAACAACTTTAAAACCATAAAGCTCACAAATAATCCTATCCCAATGTTCCCTACACAAAGTATCAAATTAGTCAGTCAATGGTCTTGGAATATAAACATGAAGAGATTTGGTTTTTTTGGTCAGGGGAAGAAATTAGTAGGATTTTAGGCTTCACTGGCCCAAACAGACTATTAGCTTCCATTTGGCCATTAGTCAAACAAGCAGAGTGGTCTCTGAAGTATCCCCAACAAATTGCAATAAATTTTCAAAATGAGAGTTAGTGCCTGCTTTTCTCATTGGGAAGGGATGTAAAAAAGCTGATTCAGCATATATAGTACATCTGTCCAAGTCTCATACTACTGATGTTACAGGGAGTCTTGACAGCTCCTACTTCTGAGGAGCCAGAGGTTGCAAGATGAGTTAATAAGGCATGCAGCTGAGTCCAAGACAAGGCCAGGCCTGGAAAGGAGAGAACGGGACACAGCAAGCCCGAAAGCAGAATCTCTATGATTCTCTCCAACACAGAAAAGATTCTGAAATAGAAACAAAAGCATGGTATGCAGCAATTTCTCATTCAAGTGTTATCCATGAGAGTGTCTTCCCACACTTGACAAGCACGTGTTTATTCTGAAGACAGAGAGAAGAGAAAACTGTCTCAGAACCCAGACTTACACCATGCCTAGTTCATGCTCCAGATTATCTGTCATCCCCCTCAGATTGCTACCCTTATAAGCACATCAAAATTTTTTCTTTTCAAAATAAACATGATACAGTTTCTATAAACAAGAGGAATCTCAAATAAACACATCCAGAGAAAAAGTTTGTTTTCAGGAATTGTTTATATAACAAACTGTTCCATGGTCTTGGTTTAAAGTAGTATCTGATCATTCTTAATAAATACCATTCAGAGTTTTTATAAAATATAAATATCATTTTGAGCACTAAAGATCAATATACAAAAAGAAGACAGCTCAAAACTGCAATGCTTAATTATACAGTATATTTAGGTTGCATATTTTCTTAAATGTGCTCTTTCATCATTCCATACGGATACTATGCAATTATTTTAAATGATGGCATACAACTATATTTGATAACAAATTATGTTCAGTTTTCTAAGCAGGTTATAAGATAGCACACAGATGATAGGAACCCTGTTTTTCTAAAAAAAATTAATTATCAATGAATGTACACAGATAAAAAAATCTAAGATACAAAAAATGGTAATCTCAACTTTATAATAAATATATTATTACTAACATCACTAACATAACCAGTAAAGCTATTTTTAAACAAAGAAAACTTTCATCACTGAACTGTAGGCTTCTTTATTTCCTGATCTAACTCTACATTCCTTATCTGATGCAAGAATGTAACAGTTAAAGTATAAGTAAAACAAAGAGTGATTTTTAAACATACTAAAATAAACTGAACCTATCAAATTAAGTTATGTCAATTATAAGCTAAAGAAATTGACATAGGTACAAATTTCTGAAACACTACCTTCTAAAACTAGAAACAAAATTAAGAAACACTGAGCAGCATTTTGCCCTGGTTTTATTTTGAAATTTTAGAAAGAATTGTTTAAAGATAATTAAGGAGGGGAAAAGGAAATTTGAATTTACTGCTGAATTGCCATTTACCCTTCCGTAGTATTTTTAAAAGAATATATATGAATATATATACATAGAATTACTCTAGGAAGGAAATAAATCAGTATATTCATTCTTTCTAGTAAAAATAGTTGATTTATTTTTGTAAGAAAAAATACTGGCAGGCTACCTTTCCCCACCCCCACATGATGTTTCTTATTTTAGAATACACAGAAATAAATTTTCTTTTTAAAAAATGTATTCCTCAGTAAACAAAAACTCAACCATACAAGATCAGACCGAGAGCTATCCTTTAGCCTGGTGTGGCCATTTATTTCTAGTTCAAGAAACAACTAGCAAATACTAGCTGAGTATGGATTTCACATTCAACAGGAGATAAAAGCTATGCATACAGTGATCTTGCCCTTCACGCCTAATTTCAAGTTTTTATCAGGAGGATTCAAGGGGTGACCCTGAGAGAGGGAGCAGGACCCGGCAAAGGGCCTGGCACACGTGCTCCTGGAGGAGCTCCAAGTCTGTCACCCCAGATGAGGACACAGGCTTGGAGGGGTGATACTTGCCAAAGGGCAACAGCCAGCAAGCAGCTGAAGGGCTGGACCTGATGCTGTGCAAAGGAAGTGACCTCGGCTTCATGTGGAAAAGCCAAAGTCACAATTTTCTAAGTCAGCATTCATCGCCTCCCAAAGGTCCTTACTGGTCACTTCATTTCACTCTCCAAAATACACACCTCAGTTGTATGGAACAGAATCACATTTTTAAAATGTGGTTTGGCTTGAAATCTGACAGTGAAAGAAAGTTGAATAAGGCTAAAAACTAGCTTAGTTCTAGGTTTTGATGAAGTTCCCCAAGCTGGGAAGCTCAGCCCCAGAGGGAGCACTGACCCCAGGCCTCCCATGCTGGGCGATGCTCTAAGTTAGCAACACATCTCCACAAGAGCAGAGGGCCCTGGGGCTTCTTTCTCTGATTTCTAGGAGGGTGATTTCTTACCTTTCCTGTGAGAGCTCAGCAACTTCAGATTTAGAAATCAATGTTCCATTTTACAACTATCTGTTACTCTTTAACTAGTAAAAAGGTGGCCCATTTTGCAACGATTTTGCAGAGTGGCACCCCAAACTGTATATAAGAAAACACAGTAAGCCCTCTAGACTCCCCAGTGCTCTTTTTCATAAGATGCTCAGGAAATAATTCTGCTTTTTCACTGAACAAAATCACCTAAGTTCAAGCCTTAAAAAACACAGCAAAGTGTGGTATGCCTATAATTCTAAAATCCTGTAACTTGGCTAAATCCAAACCTTCTCCTAGTTTACCAGGCTCTTTCCCCCTCTACCTCGAGAGTAATTTGGGGTTCTCTCCCATTTAACAGCTGGCCTAGAAGGCAATGGCACCCCACTCCAGTACTCTTGCCTGGAAAATCCCATGGACGGAGGGCCTGGTGGGCTGTAGTCCATGGGGTCGCTAAGAGTCGGACATGACTGAGCGACTTTACTTTCACTTTTCACTTTGATGCACTGGAGAAGGAAATGGCAACCCACTCCAGTGTTCTTGCCTGGAGAATCCCAGGGATGGGGGAGCCTCGTGGGCTGCTGTCTCTGGGGTCGCACAGAGTCAGACGTGACTGAAGCGACCTAGCAGCAGCAGCAGTACATAAAAATAAATGCAAAGACTAGAAGTGAAATTGTTGCTTTAATTTTTAAGGCTTTAGCCAATAGCTGCCCTACGGAAACCGACTCAAAGGAATGTACGCCAAACCCACACAAACTAAATACAACTGCTCATAAACAAAAATAGTGCTTTTAAGGGCAACATTTTGTCAATAAAACAAAGTCTATGCATATTATTTCTTGCTGATTGAATATAATTACCAAATGAAAATATAACTTTTGCTTACTATAAATTTGGATAAATTATTTTTAAAACAATAATTCCATTATATCAATGCACAAGGGAACTTATTTACAATGAGTCAATAAAGGACATCTGTCATACAAACAGATGCCACATCACACATGTAGAAGGTCTAATTCCTCATGAGAAAACAAAAATTACTGTTTTATTCTTAATCAAAGAAATTTAGGAACTGTAAAGTTAAGTGAAATACAGCTTTTCAAAAAATCACAACAGTAGTTTAGGGTGAACATAATGTTCTTGGGTAATCAAGAAGTGCATGATCTTCAAAGACAATTCTGAATGAAAATTTAACCAGGAAACATGGGCAGCCACAGAGCAAACCAGAGAAAGAGGTGTGGTGTGCAGACTTCTCATGCATCAGTCACAATTAAAGAAGGGCCGGGGTGGGGGCAAGAAAGTCAATAAAACTCAACTCATTCAAAAAGTAGACTATCCCTGATTTGAGAAAACGAAATGCTCTTCCAACAACCAGACTGACTGAGTGCTCTTTAAATGCCCTTTAGATCAACAAAGAGCGACCACAAGAAGAAATCATTATTTACGCTTCCTCCACCCCCATTTTAAGTTCATACCTTGGTGCTTTCTCAGCAGAAACAAAGTTTTAATAGCCAAATGCCTCATCTGTATCTGCTCAGTCACTTCTCACTCTGAGCAGTGCTGTTACAGATTTCATCCAACTCAACTACAAACAAAGAAAACTACAGTGGGAGAAACCTAAAACTTTAAATATTATTTCTTTATTGAGGGAATGTGAGGAAGGATCCATATTTTAAAAACTGACACTATATTTAAAAGGGCTGACTGAAGATAATGTAGTCAACAACTCAACTCTACCACTGTTACACTCTTTTGAGAGACTTCTTATAAAATATCAGTAAACTACTAAAATTTTATTTAAAGTAATAAATAAGACAATACATCACCCTTTGAAGAGGTTTTAAGAATGAAACCCTACACAGGGTAATGAACAACTCAAATTAGGCAAGATCTATGTCCACAAAGTGAAGACATGGTCATTTTCTTGCTTTTTCCTCCTTCACAGACTAAACAAAATAACAGAATATTATACTCAACCATTAAAAAAGAACACAAGCCAAGTATTCTTATTAAAAGAATTCCATTTTTGCAGATCATCTTTCTTGTGCAAGTCTCACCAACTCATTTAATAACCTTCCCATAATCTTATTAACAAATAAGTATGATAATTAAACTGTCTTTGAGGTTTTGTGTTTAGTTTGAGGCATATATAAGTAATTAATGATTCTATGTAACTAAAAATTCCAGATAAAGACCAGGCTGGAAGAAAGAGAAGGGGGCTTCTTTATTTTTCCTTACGTTTCAAAGTACTTTGCTTCATTAGTGAACTAACTCCCTATCGCTCCTGTCCTCATCTTCTTTTGTGCTTTGCTTCGTTAGCTGGACTACAATCACTCCTTGGTTTTAATAGAGGTTTCTTAATAGAAATTACCCAGATTACTAACTTTTCCAAAAGGCAAGGGGTGAGGGGAGAGAGAACTACTATTTCTCAAAAGAGGAAAAAGAAATCTGAACTATAATTAAAATAATGACTATTCAAAAGAAATACTGAAGACCGATGGGTAAATGCATACATATCAGAACAGAACACACTTGCCGAAAAGCGCTTCATAATCTTGGGGACTCTGGATTTCTTCATCTTTCTTCAAAACAGGAATGTATCCATCATAATGGCATACTACAAAGACTCAAGAATTGCTTAGTAAAATGAATTCATAAATTCCCATTCTCCCATCATAAATAAAGCAAATTAGGTTTATAGACGGAATGAGTAAGAACAACTAGTAATAATAAACCATCCATCTACTTTTGATGCTGAAGTGTACAGTATGCCACCAAATCAAACAAATATTGAGAAATTATTATTACTTATTCCTAGTGTTTTCTTCCTGGTGGAAGGTGGGGAGAGGTAAACAGTTTAAAAATAAAAAGATGTTCCCAGGTGTGGGATAACAACTAAGGCAGGAGGAAAAAAACCCAAACAGTCAATATCTAACCCTTTGATATCAGAAAACAGATACATCACACTGACTGTGCCATGCCTGTTAGAATATAGTATTTAGTGAAATGAATGTAGACAACAAGCAAAAGTTCAATTCTGAAAGCAGTGACGAGTGAATCGGAAATCCTGGAACTTATTATTCCAACTACATTATTCTGAATATAAAATATAGTTCTTATAAAAATTCTAAACATGTAGAGCACTTAAAAAGTGAATGAAGCAGCTGCTTTTAAATCTAACAAGAAGGCACTATTTACATACAAATTCTCTAACAGGTACAATATTCCAGTTGTCTGGGTGACCAGGAAGTGGCTGTGATATGGACTGAGTGAAACATCCAGGTTTCACTGGCATTATCCTCTTTATCACCACCTGGCAAATGAGGAAATCAGCTTGAAAAAGTCAAGAGTCCAATATCTTGCCTTGAAACTGTCACCTACTCTCATGCTCTACATATAAAATTATCTGAGACTCATGGAAGAAAACTCCTTATGGCACTTTACAATTAAATAGAAGGAAAACAATCTTAAGTATCAGTAAACTCTGTCCACATTCAAGGGCAATTATTGACAGCACCACAAGCTCAACCCTAACCTATTTCTCAAACATGACACCCAAGTTACGAGAAAGATGTCAAGTGATAGGCTTAAGACACTTTTCATTCCACACCCCAGCTTAACCCTGCACTGTGGGGCCTGTGGGCAACCAGAATCCTGGGACCTCACGTGACATGCTATGCTCCCCGCGGGTCACACCACCCTGCCTGACCTCGAGTCTCTGTGCCCAGGGGCCCACACTCCTTGTAGTCTAAACTCACCTTGACACACTGTGTATGTGGGAGGGAGGTGGGGGCAGAAAACCTTACCGTACGGGGGGATGCCCTTACTGTATCCACTTCTGTGACAGTTATTTCCAGTAAATATTGATAATTGAAAGTCCAGAGAAACAGGCAAGTAGAAAGACATATAGGCATGTCAGATTTCTAACTTCTAAAATAGCACTCAAATGCACAGCATTCATTCACGGGGTGTACAGTTATCCTTACTGCTGCAATCTTGATTTTCAACTTGTATGCCAAAGCTGTACAACAGAAAAGTTCTACATCTAAAATATCTTGGTACCTATGCTCTCCTGTACACGTGTACGAATGAGTTACATTTAAATGCTAGTTTAGAATGCACTGCAAATCAATGATTTATATGCCAAGAACTTGAATGCCTTAATGTAAATAAGCACATTATTATTTTCACCAAATCCACTTTGGAGTAAAAACATGACTACACAGGATCCATAATCTAGAACTGCACTGCCTAATAATGGTGGCTATTAGCCACATGTGGTTATTTAAATTTAATTAAAATTTAAAATTCAATTGCTCACACTAGCTGTATTCAAGTGCTATATAGTAATGCATGGCTGTCAGAGAACACAGATACGGAGTATTTCCAACACTGCAGAATGTTCTATTGGAGAGTGATGATCTAGACTATCCAAAAGTTCCTATAACATAAATTTTTGCTACAAATGCTATAAACAGGGAAATATCCAGAACTAAAACTCACCCATACTTTTCCTTTGGGGGAGATTCCTTTGATGAAGCTCTCATTTAGACTTTCAGTGGAGTTAGAATCTGCCCTTGCCTCACCTCAAATTCAAGCCAAAGCTTCTGGTCAATTAGAGAAGCTTAAGGGTCACCTAGATAGCATATTCAAAGCAGAGACACTTTGCCAACAAAGGTCCATCTAATCAAAGCTATGGTTTTTCCAGTGGTCATGTATGGATGTGAAAGTTGGACTGTGAAGAAAGCTGAGTGCCAAAGAATTGATGCTTTTGAACTGTGGTGTTGGAGAAGATTCTTGAGAGTCCCTTAAGGGGACTGCAAGAAAATCCAACTAGTCCATTCTGAAGGAGATCAGCCCTGGGTGTTCACTGCAAAGACTGATGCTAAAGCTGAAACTCCAATACTTTGGCCACCTCATGCGAAGAGCTGACTCATTGGAAAAGATCCTGATGCTGGGAGGGATTGGGGGCAGGAGGAGAAGGGGACAGCAGAGGATGAGATGGCTGGATGGCATCACTGACTCGATGGACATGAGTCTGAGTGAACTCCGGGAGTTGGTGATGGACAGGGAGGCCTGGCATGCTGCGATTCACGGGGTCACAAAGAGTTGGACACGACTGAGTGACTGAACTGAACTGAACTGAAGCAGAAATTGTGTACCTATCCTCCACGAATACATGAAAGGGCCTGGGACCCATTCACAAAAGAATGTCTTTTTTGTTAATGACCTACTAGGCTCACCCGTACCCTTCCCTGGCACAGGCAGTGCTGAGCAAGGAGGCAAAGCCCCCTATCCTAAGAAGCAGGTACTCTGGTCTCTGTCCCAGTACCAGGCCCCTGGCACACATCTTCTCCAAGGTTTGGATGCTCAGAAGACACTACACCCATTTTAACTTCCCCGGTACCTAGAACCTCCACAGTTCCGAACAGCTGCTGAAGGAAAGTGAAGCCTGAGGCATGTCTCAGATACACAGATAAATACAAAGAAATGTGGAAGTAGTAGAGGAGGCCCGTGCATCCACTACCTGCTATCTCCAGTGACCATCCTGACAGAATAGGCCATGGCTTCTGGGTCTCATTACCTGAAATCTTAGGCCGCTCAAATGGGATAGCTTCATTTCTAAGACTCCCAACCACCAGGGGCACTCTCTTCTGCCTTGGACCTATGACAGTCAGGGTTCTGTTTGCTACGGCCCTTCTGGGAATGAACACAAGTTGTTCTACCTTTTCTTCATGTTTATCTTGAATATTCCTCGTGGATATAGAGAAAAAGCCAATACATATAATCGGATGCAGCAATGTTAACTGGCTTACAAAGTAGATTCTCTTCTCTCACAGAGAAAAGTTAGGTTTAATAAAACTAAAATTATCTCCATAGCAAATTATGTTTAAGTTTCAATATTATAAAGCTTTTACATGTATTATTTCATTGCAAAAATCCTATATAACCCACAAGGAATAATTCTGAAAAGTAGTACTATAGCATACACAACAGGAATCTGGTTCTACTTGTTCTGGATACTCACCCTAGCCACTGACCAAGTGTCTTAGGGTAGTGTTGTGGCTAACACGTTGGGTATGACCTAGATTATTATAGATTATTATACTTGGATGAATGGCAAAACCAGAATGTTAAAAAGTTCTGCATTTGGCCCATTTAATTTTTTATATCAAGAGTTATTATGAGATAAAATTGACAGATGACACAAAAGTAGGAATTATACTAAATAGCTGTATATTGTCACCCTGCTTATTTAACTTATATGCAGAGTACATCATGAGAAATGCTGGGCTGGATGAAGCACAAGCTGGGATCAAGATTGCTGAAAAAAATATCAATAACCTCACATACGCAGATGACACAAGCCTTATGGCAGAAAGCAAAGAAGAACTAAAGAGCCTCTTGATGAAAGTGAAGAGGAGAGTGAAAAAGTTGGCATAAAGCTCAACATTCAGAAAACTAAGATCATGGCATCCAGTCCCATCACTTCATGGCAAATAGATGGGGAAACAATGGAAACAGTGAGAGAACTGATTTTGTTGAGCTCCAAAATCACTGCAGATGGTGACTGTAGCCATGAAATTAAAAGACGCTTGTTCCTTGGAAGAAAAGCTATGACCAATCTAGACAGCATATTAAAAAGCAGAGACACTACTTTGCTGACAAAGGTCCAAGCTATGGTTTTTCCAGTAGTCACATATGAATGTGAGAGTTGGACTATAAAGAGAGCTGAGCACCAAAGAATTGATGCTTTTGAACTGTGGCAGAGAAGACTCTTGAGAGTTCCTTGGACTGCAAGGAGATCAAACCAGTCAATCCCAAAGGAAATCAGTCCTGAATATTCATTGGAAGGACTGATGATGAAGCTGAAACTCCAATACTTTAATCACTGGATGCAAAGAACTGATTCACTGGAAAAGACCCTGATGCTGGGAAAGATTGAAGGCAGGAGGAGAAGGGGATGACAGAGGATGAGATGGTTAGATGGCATCACCAACTCAATGGACATGAGTTTGAACAAGCTCCGGGAGTTGGTGATGGACAGGGAAGCCTGGCATGCTGCAGTCCAGGGTCATAAAGAATTGGACACGACTGAGTGACTGAACTGACTGACAATGGATGATACAGGATCCAACTACACATGAGCAGGCTTGAACTATGGCTTCAGACAAGACCACATTCAAGAAGTGTAAATGTGAAAACTACACTTGGGTTCGGGTGCGGGATGGATGAGACCTATGCCTTAGTAGTATGAATAGTTCCCACTAGAGTGTCAGTGTGGGATGCAGCTGTTACACATCATATATATATGATGTATATAGCCATATATATATATATATATATGGCTATACTAGCCATAACTTTGGAGTATTTAGTTTAGTTTTGGATTCATATTTCAAGGTGCTTACACAAAAATGAAGTTTATCAAAGAGTTACGAACATGGTAGTAGAGGGACCTGAACCCCCATAATTGGTAAAATACTTAAAGGAACAAGTTAGTTAGCCTAGTAAAAACTTGGTTAAAAACTATCTTCAAATACATGAATAACCATGATATAGAAGACAGATATAGATTTATTTTGTGTGGTTTAAAGACACAGAAGTAGAATACAAATCCAAGGGAACATTTCAAGTTACTATGAGGAAGAATTCCCTAACAATTTAAATTATCAGAAATAAAATACTTTATGAAGTAGTAATTTCCACTGCAAAAGGCATTCAAAATTATGTTTTAGAAGCAATTTACATATCAGGTAGGGAGGGACATGTATATATTTTATGAAATTTTAAGATTCACCATGATTGTAATGACAAAACAATCAAGAATCAACAAATCACATGTAAATACACACACCTGTCTTCAGATCATAGTTAATAAGTGAGAGAATATAACTTATTAAAACCTGAAAAGTTATATGCACTAAACCTTTATAAGGTGTCCCACAGTTCCCCACAACTGTAAAGAGTCTCTCCTTCAATATCCCATGTGAGGGTAGAGCATAAGAGAAGGATTAAACAGAAACCTGAAACAAAAGAAACACTGAAAAATAAAGTTACTGTTGCAATTCACAGGAAAAGACTGATCACTTATCACTGTTTTATTCAGAGCTTTAAAAAATATACACCATTCATTTTTAATATTTTAAAAGCTTAGTTCCTCCTCAGAACTTTGTCTCCTCTGAAATCTTGCAAGATCAGGCCCACAATGAGTTAAGTCCAAAAATAAAGGAGCAAGAGAGCAAATCTGACTGCATGTTTGAAAAAGCCTATAAAATGTTACAAGCAAAACAGGAAAGCCTGTGTTAATAATGCATAAACCAAAAGAGGAAAAAAAAACCTACCCATTTAATGGAATAATGCTTTTATCCTTGCAGTTAAAATGAAATAAACCATGACTATTAATCTAGTAAGACCATGTAAAAATGTAATTTTTAAACATTTACTAAAAGGGTATAGTTCAGTAACCACTCTAAAAATCAAGGCCTTGTGTACAGCAGCATTTAAACGCTAAATACCAATCTCCTGTCTGTGGACTCCATTACCCACCCTGTCGCCATAGCAACGCTAACAGTATGCCTGACTTCAAAGACAAAGATGTAATTTCAGACTTCCAGCAGCCAGAGGGAGTGGTAAGAATATTCTACCCAGGCAGTGTCAGCTGATGATAAATTATAAAAATATCCAGGAAGGTTATGAGGCGGACTGTACCATATATTCTCATATTCCTGGGGGAAGACTTACATCAGTCAAACACACTAGGAGATGGCGAGAGTAAAACAAAAAGTAAACAAGAAAGAATCTCAATGGAATTTAATTTTTTTTTCTTTTTTTAAAATTACATGGTACAGACTTCTGCCTTCCTTTTCTCTTGCTCCCAGGAGAAAATAAAAATAGCTTCCACCATCCTGTTTCTCATTCAAATTAAGAGCGACTGAAGATATGCATGGATGTTCCAAAGGACTTGCAAAACCACCTCCGTAACTGCTACTCCTACGTTTGTGAACTCCAGCATTTGTCAAACATTGTTTTAAGCTCAAGCAGCCAGCTAAGGGAGCAAAATCGCTTTGTGCACTTCAGCTTCTGGAGAACAGCTACCCAACTCTTGGAGCTGTTTTCCAACCACCCAATCTATTCCCAACATACTCAAGATATTTTTCTAAGCCCACTGAAGGGAAAAGTCCTTAGAAAAATTTTTGCCAATTTATAGATTTTTGTGTCTTAAAAGGAAAAAAAAAACCATAAAGCTGACACAATGTTATTTCATGATTTTGCAGCTGAAAAATTTTTAAAAGCACAAACCTTTATAAGCTGAGAAAGCCACAAAATCCTGAGCAAGTAATTTTCCTACAGGCAATGAAATCCTGACAAAGCTACGACAAACCCAGACAGCGTATTAAAAAGCAGAGACATCACTTTGCCAACAAAGGTCCATCTAGTCAAAGCTATGGTTTTTCCAGTAGTGATGTACAGATGTGACAGTTGGACTATAAAAAAGGCTAAGCGCTAAAAGAATAGATGCTTTTGAACTGTGGTGCTGGAGAAGACTCTGGAGAGTCCCTTGGACTGCAAGAGATCCAACCAGTCACTCTTACAGGAAATAAACCCTGAATATTCATTGGGAGGACTGATGCTAAAGTTGAAGCTCCAATACTTTGGCCACTGATGTGAAGAGCTGACTCAGTGGAAAAGAGCCTGATGCTGGGAAAGATTGAGGGCAGGAGGAGAAGCGGGCAATGGGGGATGAGATGGTTGGATGGCATCACCAACTCAATGGAGATAAGTTCAAGCAAACTCTGGGAGACAGTGAAAAACAAGGAAGCCTGGCCTGCTGCAGTCCATGGGGTTGCAAAGAGTAGGACATGACTTAGCGACTGAACAACAACAACAAATGAAGTACAAAACTTGGAGTTAAAGTCTTTTTGAAGATTCATTCTCTGTAAGGAGGAACTAACAAAATACTAGGACTTTTTTTTACTTGAAGGAGGTTAAAAATGACTTGACAGGCCGGCAAATGAACAGAGGTCGCTGTATTATAATGCTACTGCTGTTATGCTAAGTTTTCTTCTTCTCAAATTCAGTTTATTGGTTTGTATGTGTGTGCTCAGTTGTATATGACTCTTTGCAACCCCAAGGACTGGAGCCCTCCAGGGTTCTCTTTTTCCAGGCAAGAATACTGGCATGGGTAGCCATTTACTAAAAGTCCCGTTTCTTTACAGCAAGAGAAGCATAATACAGTTGTCCCTTTTCAACAGATCTAAAGGGCCCACTCTGTTCCCCAGCCCTGCTAAGGCTGCTGAATGGCCAAAAAGAAAAGTTGTGGACTAAAAACCAGGCTGCTGTCAAGATCCTTTTCTTCTACTGGGTCACTGGCCTGCTACCCATACCCACTCTCTGTAAAGCACAAGACCCAACCACCAAAATAGAGCTGTTCTCTCATGGCCAGTCCTGAGAGCTGGGCGGCAGGGGGGAAGAGGGTGTGTAGATATAGATACATCACACCTGTTTTAACATTCCTCCCCACTATAACTCTGAAGGAACTAGACACATTATGGATTTATTCTTTTTCTCCGGAAAAATAGATCTCCAACTTTACAGTGAACTCAAGCCAAGATGGTCAAGAAAAATAAACTGCATAAATTTTGCCATAAGATATAAATGGGAGTAATGATAATTAAACCATTTAGTGTAATGTTGTATTGTAAAATTTAGGACATCACCAGCCTCATCAATTAACCTTAAGTCCAAATGTCTCTTATAACACAAAGATTATCAATCTTCTCCCATAAAAACAAACAACAGGAAAATGCCAAAGTACAAAACAAAATACTATTTGTCCTTCAAAAAATTGATAAAATATACTCTCTTTACAACTGAACTATTTTCTCACTCGACTTTCATTCTATAATATATAATATGCTTACAAAATAATTATTTTTAAAAATGTGAAATGAAAATGGTTCAAGAAGCTACTAATTTGGACAAAACTGCTGAATTTATAATTTTGAGACTTGAGCAAGTTACAGAAAAAAAGAGCCAATCATTCATTCATGTGGCAGGATGCCTAATGCAGGCCCTGGATAATCATCCCAAGTAAAGAAGAAAACACTTCTTTTATATTATAAAAACCCAGAAAACCCATATTTTGGCATTATTCATTATTTTAACAGGAGAATTTTATATGTTCCTTTATAGCATATTCCTTTTAAAAAATAATAGGGGAAAAGTGATAATCCTTCTTTTAAAAATGTTTTTTCATTGTTTATAAATTACATAACCTCATTTCCCCCTTCTACCTTAGTAGTAAGGAATGTAGTCTTAAGTTTAAGTTATTTCTGGTATTGCATTGTCATGGTTTGTTTGTGTCTACCTTTTTAAAACATTTTTTAAAAGTTTGTATTCCACTTTCAGTAGTTTAAACAAATACTTTACTGTAGGTCAACTCAAACCTTTTTTAGAAGCACCCAGGTTGTAAATTCTATATAAAAACATCCTAGGAAATGAAAACCTCTCTCTCAACAGGACTCTTTTGAGTTAAAAGGGGCCATTGGTATATTTAAAAATAAACAAATTTATTTATAATTCATAGGAACACATGCTGAAAGACATCCAAGCTGTTTTTTAAACACTTTTGTACATGAAAAAAAAAATCTATACTCTTTAATGTGGTCACTAAGTTATACAATATCTTGGTCACACTTTATATTGGAATGCCACAATACAAAAAAATTCAGTCACTGAGGCCCCAAAATGTATTAATTACATTAAACTTTATATATTTTAGTAAGAAACTAGGTTTGTAATAGTTATAGGTAAATTCAGAAGTAAAACTGGTCAGTTTAATGGTCAGTATAATGAAAAAGCACTATTCAACATAGTTTTGGAAGTTTTGGCCACACCAATCAGAGCAGAAAAAGAAATAAAAGGAATCCAAATTGGAAAAGAAGAAGTAAAACTCTCACTATTTGCAGATGACATGATCCTCTACATAGAAAACCCTAAAGATTCCACCAGAAAATTACTAGAAATAATCAATGACTATAGTAAAGTTGCAGGATATAAAATCAACACACAGAAATCCCTTGCATTCCTATACACTAATAATGAGAAAACAGAGAGAGAAATTAAGGAAACAATTCCATTCACCATTGCAACGGAAAGAATAAAATACTTAGGAATATATCTACCTAAAGAAACTAAAGACCTATATATAGAAAACTATAAAACACTGGTGAAAGAAATCAAAGAGGACACTAATAGATGGAGAAATATACCATGTTCATGGATTGGAAGAATCAATATAGTGAAAATGAGTATACTACCCAAAGCAATTTATAGATTCAACGCAATCCCTATCAAGCTACCAACAGTATTCTTCACAGAGCTAGAACAAATAATTTCACAATTTGTATGGAAAAACAAAAAACCTCGAATAGCCAAAGCGATCTTGAGAAAGAAGAATGGAACTGGAGGAATCAACCTACCTGACTTCAGGCTCTACTACAAAGCCACAGTTATCAAGACAGTATGGTACTGGCACAAAGACAGAAATATAGATCAATGGAATAAAATAGAAAGCCCAGAGATAAATCCACGCACATATGGACACCTTATCTTTGACAAAGGAGGCAAGAATATACAATGGATTAAAGACAATCTCTTTAACAACTGGTGCTGGGAAATCTGGTCAACCACGTGTAAAAGAATGAAACTAGACCACTTTCTAACACCATACACAAAAATAAACTCAAAATGGATTAAAGATCTAAATGTAAGACCAGAAACTATAAAACTCCTAGAGGAGAACATAGGCAAAACACTCTCTGACATACATCACAGCAGGATCCTCTATGACCCACCTCCCAGAATATTGGAAATAAAAGTAAAAATAAACAAATGGGACCTAATTAACCTTAAAAGCTTCTGCACATCAAAGGAAACTATTAGTAAGGTGAAAAGACAGCCTTCAGAATGGGAGAAAATAATAGTAAATGAAGCAACTGACAAACAACTAATCTCAAAAATATACAAGCAACTCTTACAGCTCAACTCCAGAAAAATAAATGACCCAATCAAAAAATGGACCAAAGAACTAAATAGACATTTCTCCAAAGAAGACATACAGATGGCTAACAAACACATGAAAAGATGCTCAACATCACTCATTATCAGAGAAATGCAAATCAAAACCACTATGAGGTACCATTTCACACCAGTCAGAATGGCTGCGATCCAAAAGTCTACAAATAATAAATGCTGGAGAGGGTGTGGAGAAAAGGGAACCCTCTTACACTGTTGGTGGGAATGCAAACTAGTACAGCCACTATGGAGAACAGTGTGAGACTCCTTAAAAACTGGAAATAGAACTGCCTTATGATCCAGCAATCCCACTGCTGGGCATACACACTGAGGAAACCAGAAGGGAAAGAGACACGTGTACCCCAATGTTCATTGCAGCACTGTTTATAATAGCCAGGACATGGAAGCAACCTAGATGTCCATCAGCAGATGAATGGATAAGAAAGCTGTGGTACATATACACAATGGAGTATTACTCAGCCATTAAAAAGAATACATTTGAATCAGTTCTAATGAGGTGGATGAAACTGGAGCCTATTATACAGAGTGAAGTAAGCCAGAAGGAAAACATAAATACAGTATACTAACGATATATATGGAATTTAGAAAGATGGTAACAATAATCTGGTGTACGAGACAGCAAAAGAGACACTGATGTATAGAACAGTCTTATGGACTCTGTGGGAGAGGGAGAGGGTGGGAAGATTTGGGAGAATGACATTGAAACATGTAGAATATCATGTAAGAAACGAGTTGCCAGTCCAGGTTCGATGCGCGATACTGGATGCTTGGGGCTGGTGCACTGGGACGACCCAGAGGGATGGTGTGGGGAGGGAGGAGGGAGGAGGGTTCAGGATGGGGAACACATGTATGCCTGTGGTGGATTCATTTTGATATTTGGCAAAACTAATACAATTATGTAAAGTTTAAAAATAAAAAAAAAGAAAAAAAAAAAAAAGAATCTGCTTGCCAATGCAGTCTCGAGACATAAGAGACACGGGTTTGATACCTGAGTTGGGAAGATCCCCAGGTGGACAGCATGGCAACCCACTCCAGTACTCTTGCCTGGAGAATCCCATGGACGGAGGAGACTGGCAGGCTATGATCCATAGGGTCGCAAAGAGTCGGACACAACTTAAGTGACTTAGCATGTACACATCACAAGATAGTAATGTTGAAAAAAAATACAGTATCTAAATCTATTTATATTTGTAAAGTCATCTTCATTCCCACTATCATCTGTCCTATCACTAGCTTCCACTGCTGGCTTAACAGAGTTGACATGAATTAACCATTTGCAAAAGTGCCTTATTTAGGATGCATACTTTAAACATCAATAAATACAACTCTCTGAAAGAGCAATACTGAAAAACCAGGTGTTTCTCCTGTGCAAAATATAACCTGATTCACAACATATTTATTTAACCTCACTGAAATCAGTTGAGATTAAAAAAGAAGAATTCAAAAGGAATTATTTTCTACATCAATTAGGCATGTCACTAGATAGACAGAGACGCAGACAGACATAGTATGTTATATATTTGACTTAAAAGGATATCTTGTTATTTCACATGTGTGCATGGCATGCTTATTCGCTAAGTCATGTCCAACTCTTTGAGACCCCATAGACTTATAGCCTGCCAGGCTCCTCTGTCCATGGGATTCTCCAGGCAAGAATACTAGACTAGAATTGGTTGCCAATTCCTTCTCCAGGGGATCTTCCTGACCCAGGGATCAAACCTGCGTCTCCTGCATGGCAGGCAGATTCTTTACCATTCTGCCACCTGGGAAGCCCCTAAATTTTTACAGGAAAGAACAAACTCTAATAAGTTGGTAAAATAATTAAAATTTTTATTTTATTACATCTAATATAAAATTTTAAACAAAGGAGGCTATCAATAAATGATTGTTAAATGTAGTTGAGTTTTTCCGTGTAAAGTGACATCTTGTGCCTTAATTGAGGGTGTCAACATTTAGGCATGATAGTTCAAGAGAAGCATAAATGCAGTAACCATGAAAAGTAAAAACTTGGGGAAATTTGAAGCGATTCATATTCATTCAAGGATGCTCATAATTTAATCAAATTGATAAAACCGTTTATTTTTTTAAAAAAGAAGGACTTTTAGGTTTAACAATCAAAGTTCATAAGGACATGAGGAGTGGGCATATAGGCAGCTGCTGTAATGGAATAAGCTACAGACTCAAAATAGCTCTGCTGCTGTCAAACTGCGAGGTAAGTTTCCTGCCATTTTCACATTTGGGAAACAGAATTTTAAAAACCTGAATCAAATTAAATATGTAAAAATACACACATTTTAAGAACTCATTTATATTAAACCTTTGCTCTGTATGTAGGAAGTGAAAATTACAGCACTTTTAAAAGTAAAGAAAATGTAGGGGAGAGGGAAGCTTGACAAAAAACAAGAGAGTATCCCTTAGAGTTCAAGGTCATATCCCTGAGATCTCACTTCCTCAGCTGGGATTCCAGTGTATCACAGAAACTCTCGGTGCTCAAAGGGTCAACGATTTCTAAAGTAAAAGAGAACATCTTTCAAAAACAGCATGTTAAAACTAGGTTCCCTGCCCCCTCGCACTGTCACCATTAAAGAAGAAAACACACACTGCCCCCCACCCGCCGCCACAAGACATAAATTTGTATACTAGGCTCACAAACACACATACTCAAAACAAGTTATGGAAAGAAGAAATTATAATGAGGTAACTAATGAATGTTCCTCCAAAATGAATTGGTACAGCAAGAAAAAAAGTCTAAATCACTCAAAAGTAAACCAAACACAGCAATATAAAACAACCTGGACCTATCTAAGGAAAGTAACATATTAGGGTATAACTTACTACACTATCCTAAAAGCAAAGAAAATGAGACAAGACATGAATGTCAACTGAAGAAAAAAAAAATACTAAAGTTTCATCTATTTCTTGAGATTGTACTCTTTTGTCTTATTCCACTTAGAGTTAGAAACTCTCTGGAATGATCTGCTGAGTTATTTATACAAACTCTGATATGACAGTCTTCAAATCATCTCCAAGAATTTAAATGAAATGTAAAGTTAAAGCCTATGCAACCATTTTTAACTCATATAAAGAACTATACAAAAAATAAGGCTGTGAGAGCAAAGCTGACTTACTTTCTTATAGGAGCTTTAGAATTCCAGCACAGTTATTCAGTTATTACGCTTTTTAATCTCAAAAATCTCTAGGTATTCATTTCTCCCCAAACCAACTCCCCACCACCATTCTGTGTTTGTCACCAACACTATCATACCTCCTGGTCACTAAGCTCAAAAACCTTAAAAGCATCCACCATTCACCCCTCCTTTTATTTCCACAACAGTCTCCGTTTGCATTCTCACTGCTATCACTTTTAAAAATTTATTTATTTTAATTGGAGGCTAATTACTTTACAATATTGTGGTGGGTTTTGCCATACATCGACATGAATCAGCCACTAGTGTACATGTGTCTCCCCATCCTGAACGCCCCCTCCTCACCCCATCCCTCTGGGTTGTCCCAGAGCACCAGCTTTGAGTGCCCTGCTTCATGTATCAAACTTGCACTGGTCATCTACTTTACCTTTGGTAATATAATAATTTGACTCACCTCAATATTGAGATAATACAAGAGCTCTAAAGTTGTCTGTCTCCGGCAGTAATAAGTGCACTTTGAAAATGAAGGCTTTTCATAACTAAAAAGCCTGGTATAATTCACTTGTCTTGGTAACCTGAAAGTCGCAGACATTCAAAAATAGAAGAATGGGGTGGGATGTGGCTTCGAGGAGGCAAAACAGATGTCAGGAAGTCCTGTCTTTAAAGTTTATGTACTTTACCTAGGATATTCACTAAAAATCTACTCTGGGCATATTTACTTTTCTGTTACTAGCAGTTTCCAGGGTCAATTAATTGAAAATTTTACTTATATAAAACAAGATATTTTAAAATGATAATAAATCATTATATATAATTCATGTATTATTATTTTGAAGCCAAATTTTCTCTAGATACAGATACTTACAAAAGACCAACCACATATTTGTAGTGGCAGAAGGTTATTAAGTGGTTCACTGCACTCAACCACCCAAATCCATGGAAAAAATAGAGACCAGTGAAAATCCCTACTTATATTAGAAAATTTTGTAAAAGGAGAAGAGTATCAGTATCAGGGCAGGTTTCAGATGGGAGCAGGAAGATACTGCTGTACAGGCCTGTCACTCGGTGGTCTCCAGGTTCAGTAACTCTAGCCTACTTTGAGAGAAGGCATTTACCTGTGGATCAGGTGGCGTCTGTGCTAACCACCTCAAGGTACACCATTATGTTCTTTGATAGAAAGAGAAGTAAAGTAACAGGTAAAGTTAAGACTTGTATTAATAGCATAGCATTCTACCCAGATCAAGCCAGCAAGCTCCAAAGCCTTAGAAAACACATAGAAACATAATGTAGAAATGCAGGGGGGCATTAAAACTGGTTTGGGTTCATTAAAAAGAAATGGTGGCTTTTATATTCCTGGGTCACTATATTTCCACTGGTGGTAAATCTCAGTTGAGAAAGCAGAGTTTTATTATTAAACTACTTTATGATATATAAATGTAAACCTGGAGTGTCAGAAGTAAATAGAGTCCTCAGATATAGACTAGCAGGGCCTTTCTTTCACCAGCATGAAATTAAAATCCATTCATGCCTTATCATCTTAGTTCAGAAAACTGTCTCTACTGAGTTCCCACTGGTCCAGGAGAAAAAGGCATTAGACTCTGCATTACACAGTGACAAGATTTCATTGTTCTGCAGCAGCTTTGTCATTTTTACCCACCCCCCACTACCCCCAAACCCCTGCTTTAGCAGGAGTTCATAAAGAATCTGGAATATGTACTTCTCAATTTCTCTGTGAACTTTTCTCCTCCCTATATGTCCCTGACTCAAATACCTCAGACTCTCAGACTGACCATATGGGGAGAGAGGGGTACCTCTGCAATTCCTGAGAAGTTAGAGACAGAGTCCACAAAAAGGCCCATGGCTCCCCAATGACCTAAAGAGTAAGGCTAGGCTCTCAATCAGGCAACCCCAAATCCCTAAATCCCTAAGGGTTTCCCTAGTAGCTCAGCTGGTAAAGAATCCGCCTGCAATGCGGGAGACTCTGGTTCAATTCCTGGGTCAGGAAAATACGTTAGAGAAGGGATAGGCTACCCACTCAAGTATACTTGGGCTTCCCTGGTGGCTCAGTTGGTAAAGAATCTGCCTGCAATGTGGGAGACCCGGGTTTGAAAGATCCCCTGGAGAAGAGAACGGCTACCCACTCCAGTATTCTAGCCTGGACAATTCCATGGAGTATACAGTCCATGGGGTTACAGAGAGTCGGACATGACTAAGTGATTTTCACTTTCAAATCCCTAAATATGTTCAAAAGCAAATGGCTCCTAAGAATGGGAGAGAAACCACCAAGGGCATACACAGACCATTACTGACGATTATTATTAGACGGCTGCCCTTCTCTCATTTAATTTCTTCCTGAAAGCAGAGAGTTCGTTTTTATCAGTGCTTTTCTTATATACTAACAAAGAAAGCCTTTAATGTAAAATCTAGAAGTTGGAACATGCTCTAACATTCACTTTTCAGACACACACATCCTGAGCAGTGACACAAACTACTCAAGATCAGAACCTTGGCTGAGACTCAGTTCTGTTTCCCATTCAGCCATTATCATTACAACAGGTTTTCAGTTCAAAATATACTATTTTATTAAAACGAAGTCATCATTCCTTCCATACAAGTCATTATAAGCTGTTCACTTTCATTTCTGTGAGAAGGGAGGCAAGTAATATAAACTGCTTCTTTCTAAGTGAATCATTTTTATAATGATCTGATAGTAAAAAAATAATTACAGTTAAACATTTATATCAGTCTAGTCTACTAATCTGGAGAAGGGAATGGCAACCCACTCCAATATTCTTGCCTGGAGAATTACATGGACACAGTCCACAGGGCCGCAAAAAGTCAGACACGACTGAGCGACTAACACTTTCACTTTTGGTCTAATAATCAGGTACTACTTAAAACAAGAGAACTCTAGAAAATTAGCTATCAATAAGTGAATACTAAAGACTATGTGTTCAGTTTTAGAATCAGTCTTCTCATACACACTGTATGTGGACAACATGCACAGATACACACAGCACACACATTCCAGTGCAAATGAACACTACTCTGAATACTTTAAACAGTGAATGACAGGCCGATAATGAAATAAAGAGAAAAAAATGCAAACACCACAGTCTAACACTGGATAAAACGCAGGTCATAAGGAAAGAGAAAACATCAGTACCTGGAAGCTTTTTTTTTTTTCCATAAAATGTATTATGAAGAAAAGTGGTTGTGAAAGCTTAATCACTTTTTTGTGGCTTAAAGCTTTTTTCTCCCCTCTTTTATTCAAGGCTTAAACAAAGTTCAGTGGGGCATCAAACTGCCTGTTTTAAATTACAGTCTATATTTTAAAATAGAATGCATGCACGGCATGTTCTTGAAGCTAGGGGGTGGGGGTGTTATTCACGGAAAATTGAAGGCTTGTTGAGTCAATAATCTTCTTTCACACAGTAACAATTTTCAGCTAAAATTTCTTGACCCAAACAAAGGAAAACAAGACCATTCAGTTATTTTACAACAATTTTGCGAAGGCAGAGAAAAAAGATGAGAGAGAGACAACTCTAAAATCTTACATTATGAAGGAAGAATAGAAATTTTTGCTCTCAGGTAAGAACCTTCTCTCTATATATTTATTTCCTTTCCTAAACCGACAGTTATTATTAAAAATAGTTACCTCCACTTCAAAAGAAAAATAAGAGCAATTAACCAGTTCACAAATGCTACTATGAGTTCCTGCTGGTTATATATCTCTTGTTACATAAAACAGACCTGTGCCTCCAGTTACAAAGTAGATCTCTGCAAATTAAAATTTACTTCCCAGCTAACTTGGCTAATATAAAGTTCAATGCATTCAAAGTCTTAACAATGGCTAAAGCCTGTATAATCTGGAGGAAGCCTGCTACCCCTCTAGTGGGGTAGAACAGGAGAAGCACTAGGAAGAAAAAGGGGAGGCTTTCTAGCTCAACATGCCAAGAACTACCATTTATAGAGACAGAAACGGTAGGTTAAAATAAGAAAGGGTACTTCTGAACATCACTCATTTTTTTGTTCTCACATAAAAAAATCAAAATTAAAACTCAAAGGAGCTACACTGACAACGATCTACTTATTTAAAACTTCTTATATAAATTCTATTATGAAATACTTACTGAAAACATAATAAATACTATGAAAAGATTCTAGTCTGTTGGGGTGAGAGGGAGAGGCAAGACAATTATAAAATAATAAGAGGATGACTAGTAAATGCCATAAGGGCTAAAAAAGTTCAAAAGATTCAACAAAAATGGATTAAATCGTATTTTGAGGTCCCATGCCCACATATGAGGATCCCTCACACACAATGCTTTTTGTGGTTTGTACAAAAGTCCAACACTGCTGCCTGCCCCCTTCTGTTCAGAGACCGTAGCTCTGGTAAGACAGGCTTACGTCCAGGTATGATTCTGTGGCTGTTTGCTGACAGACTTGAGAGTTACATGCATTCCAGCCTGTGAGGCCACAGAGAAGGCTCCACGGTCTCACACAGGGCCCCTGAAGAGCCAAAAGCTGGTCAGAACCTCCCAGTCTCCCCTCTGTTACAGCAAAATATGTATGCCGACTTTTCTATTAGCCAGGAATATCTGCATTTATCATCCCTTACTTAATGAGCCTCATTTATCAACTATAGATCATAGTTATCCTTCTATTATCAAAACCAATATCCTGAAAATCAGTTATGTTTCAGCCTCTCTTCATCTCCAATTTTAGCTACTGTGTATTTTTTATGGGAATCCATTTTTTTTTTTTTTTGAATTGACAGTTCCATAAAATGGGTTAAAATTCATTTCCCCCAAATTTTTAAATGGAAAGCCTCAGAATATTATGTGAAAAGGTCTGCAGGGGGATATGCTTAGTTAAAACATGCTTTTAAAAATTAGATGATTTTTTTTAAATAACATTTTGCCACTAAGCAAATATCTCAGCTATAAGGAATTTAGAATTACCCATGTATTTCAAAAGGACTAAAAGATCTCAATTTAGAAACACTTTGCACACAACCATTTGAGTTATTTAAAAACAAACTATAGTTCTTTTAAAATACTTATTTATTTAGACTTTCCATATATTTAGCCTGCTGTAACCTGGAAGAAATCCAAACTGGTGAGGTTTTATTGAACATTCATTTACAGAACAAACATTTAAGTGGAAGATTGTTTTGAAAGAGGGAGAAACATACCTTTTCACTTCCTATGACTTCTTACCTTGCTGAAGTTCAACTGTTTCCTCTATTTTCAAAGTATCACAAAAATACTCTGGGGGATAAACTTACAAATTATCACATCTTAAAGAAATAATCCATGTTAGAAAATAAACATCTGTCAAAGTCACTATCATTTTTTCTAAATTAGGACTTCAAAGCAAGGTCTTTTCATATTTCTCTCAAATTTAATCTGAAAAATATTGACATCTCCATATAGCATAGATCAGAGGCTAAAATTACATTTGTAAATATGGTAAATCCTAGTTAAGAAACAGAGTGTGCTGTGCTCCACTTAACACTTCTCCAAGGTATTAAAATGTGTCTGTACCTTCAGTTTCAAAACTGTGCCAAATGGTTAACCGTGTCTACGGACACTCGTGTGGACAAGACACATCCTAAGAGAACCTCCTGCTCCCTTCACCAGGTGCCCACTTTCTACAACTCTTCCATGACACCAAGACTCAACACAGTCTAATGACACCTAGGAAACAGTGATAACCAACACATGATGTCTTCAGCTGCACATGGGGATAATCAATGCTGAACAATGGGCTAAGGGAACAACAGATTAAACTTCTCTTTTATTAACTTGGAATTTTTTAAATGTTCAGGATGATTTGAGAACAATCAACAAATGACAGTTATGCTCTTAACCTTTTAATGATAACCTTTAAATCAAGCTCAAGATACAAATAAAAAAAAATTTTTTTTAAAAGTTCATTCAGCAGCCATACATCTAATTCTTACTTGACAGATTTTAAGTTTTACAAAAACCTGCCAACTAACAGGTTAAGATCATCTTAATAATCTGTGTTCTTAGATGGGTTGAGAACTTGATAAAATGCAAAACCCAGTTTTTAAAAAATGCTCCATTTACTAAAGCTTTTTCCAATAGTTTCCAATCATTCACAGGAACTATATTATCAAATCCACACACTTAAAATGTTCTTATTAGCATATAACTTTTCTTACATGCTTCCAAAGTGCATGATAATCCACCCCTAACCCCACATATGTCATTAAAGACTAATAAAATAAACACATACATAGAGTACTCTTTTTCGGTAAAGGCAAATGATTACATGCTCTGTTGCTAATGCCTAACCCCAAAGAATATTCCTGGTAATAACAGCTTTCCAACCATTCTCTTTCAGGCTTCCAACATCCTGTTTAACACTATTTCAAAGAACAACCAGCATTTACTACCTCCTTCCTTTCACAAAGTGGAAAAAAATGTTTTATGTAATCCTCAATACTTCCTTCTAATTGCAAACTCAATAGAAGTGTCATAAGCCCTGTTTTCCACAGGACATTTAGAGTTTTTACTAAACTTGGAAAGCTCAAACCCTCTTCATGTCAACCTCTTTAAATGTTTCCTATTTAAGGAAGAAAAGGTCAGAACGAGGTTTTTAATGTCCTGATGGGCCTTCAAAGGCCTTTTGAATATGACTGACATTAGTCTGTATCTTAGGTAAACAGAATAATGGACCTACTATCAGAAATACAAACCGGTGGCAGGTCACGCTAAAGAAAAAACAAATTAAGTTATTTCTAAACTGAGGAGTATCCACAACTCTTCAAGACTCCCTAGAGGAGAGAGCACTATTTGCTTAAAACATGGAAGATAAAAATTCAAAACCTGTTTTTAAAAATTTTTATATATATTTATAAATAATTCATTAGCAACATATTTTTGTACTGTATTACTGAAATTATGATTACTGTTTGTCAATTTATTTATTTTCACGATTAAAAATATATATTACTAAGAAAATAATGTTTTCAAACTGTTTTTAGATTAATACTACAAAAGTGCCCACTTTTTCTTGGAGCTTAAGGTTATCGACGTAAACTCAAATGTCATTCTACAATAAAAGAAAATAGTTTTAAAAATAAAACCATCCTGCCAATACAGATATCACATTCGTATACTCTTTTAGAATAAGTAGCATATGGAGAATATATGCTCTTTGGATGTCAGTTTGATACCTTGGGAAAGATTCTATAAGCAATTAAAAGGAAAATTCTGAAGCTGGGGGAAGAATGTATTTAACAATTCTTAGATAAATTCTATTAGAAAACACTTACTGAGTCAAACATAATAATTAGGTATGAACCTAACAGAGCAGAAGATATTCAAAAGAGGTGGCAAGAACACACAGAACTATACAAAAAAGATCTTCATGACCCAGATAACCACGATGGTGTGATCACTCATCTAGAGCCAGACATCCTGGAGTGTGAACTCAAGTGGGCCTTAGGAAGCATCACTACAAACAAAGCTATTGGAAGTGATGGAATTCCAGCTATTTCAAATCCTAAAAGATGATGCTGTGAAAGTGCTGCAAACATGCCAGCAAATTTGGAAAACTCAGCAGTGGCCACAAGACTGGAAAAGGTCAGTTTTCATTCCAATCCCAAAGAAAGGCAACCAAAGAATGTTCAAACTACCGTACAACTGCACTCATTTCACACACTAGCAAAGTAATGCTCAAAATTCTTCAAGCCAGGCTTCAACAGTACGTGAACTGACAAATTCCAGATGTTCAAGCTGGATTTAGAAAAGGCAGATGAACCAGAGATCAAGTTACCAACATCCACTGGATCACAGAAAATGCAAGAGAATTCTAGAAAAACATACATTTCTGCTTCATTGACTATGAAGCCTTTGTGTAGATCACAACAAACTGTGGAAAATTCTTCAAGAGAAGAGAATGAGCAGACCACTTGATCTGCCTCCTGAGAAACTTGTACGCAGGTCAAGAAGCAACAGTTAGAACTGGACATGGAACAATGGCCTGGTTCCAAACTGGGAAAGGAGTGTGTCAAGGCTGTATACTGTCACCTTGCTTATTTAACTTATATGCTGAGTATATCATGCAAAATGCAGGGCTAGATGAAACACAGCTGGAATCAAGATTGCCAGGAGAAATATTAATAACCTCAGATAGGCAGATGATACCACTCTTGTGGCAGAAAGTGAAGAGGAACTAATAGCCTCTTGATGAAAGTGAAAGAGAAAAGTGAACAAGTTGGGTTAAAACTCAACATTCAGAAAACTAAGATCACGGCATCCAGTGCCATCACTTTATAGCAAATAGATGGGGAAACAGTGGCAACAGTTGGAGCCTTTGTTTTTTGGGGCTCCACAATGATTGCAGATGGTGAACTGCAGCCATGAAACTAAAAGACGCTTGCTCCTTGGAAGAAAAGCTTTGATCAACCTAGACAGCATATTAAAAAGCAGACATTACTTTGCTGACAAAGGCCCACCTAGTCAAAGCCATGGTTTTTCCAGTTCAGTTCAGTTGCTCAGCCGTGTCAGACTCTTTGCAACCCCATGGACTGCAGCATACCAGGCCTCCCCGTCCATCACCAACTCCCGGAGTTTACTCAAACTCATGTCCATTGTGGAGAAGGAAATGGCAACCCACTCCAGTACTCTTGCCTGGAAAATCCCTTGGACAGAGGAGCCTGGTAGGCTATAGTCCGGGGGGTCGCAGAGAGTCATACATGACTGAGCGACTTCACTTTCATTTTTCACTTTCACGCACTGGAGAAGGAAATGGCAACCCACTCCAGTGTTCTCGCCTGGAGAATCCCAGGGACGTGGGGAGCCTGGTGGGCTGCCGTCTATGGGGTTGCACAGAGTTGGACTATGGGGTCGCACAGAGTTGGATACAACTGAAGCAACTTAGCAACAGCAGCATGTCCATTGAGTCGGTGATGCCATCCAACCATCTCATCCTCTTCTCCTCCTGCCTTCGATCTTTCCCAGCATCAGGGTCTTTTCAAATGAATCAGTTCTTCGCATCAGGGGGCCAAAGTATTGGCGTTTCAGCTTCAACATCAGTCCTTCCAGTAGTCACATGTGGATGTGAGAGGTGGACTGTAAAGGAAGCTGAGCGCCAAAGAATTGATGCTTTTGAACTGTGGTGTTGGAGAAGACTCTTGTAGAGTCCCTTGGACTGCAATACGATCCAACCAGTCAATCCTAAAAGAAATCAGTCCTGAATGATTTCTTTTAGGAATGATGCTGAAGCTGAAGCCCTAATACTTTGGCCACCTGATACAATGAACTGACTCACTGGAAAAGACCCTGAACCTGGGAAAAATTGAAGGCAGGAGGAGAGGGGGATGACAGAGGATTTGATGGTTGGATGGTATCACCAACTCGATGGACATGAGTTTGAGCAAGCTCTGGGAGTTGGTGATGGAGAAGGAACCCTGGCATGCTGCAGTCCACGGGGTCACAAAGAATCAGACATGACTGAGTGACTGAACTGACCTAAAAACATAACAAATACTATAAAAAAAAGATCCTCGTCTCTTAGGGATAAGAGGGTCAGGCAAGACAACTATGAAAGCAATAAGAGGATTACTAGCAAATGCCATAAGTGATGAAAAAGTTAAAAAGACTCAACAGAAATGTATTAAAATTGCATTTGGGGAGTTATCTTAAAGTGTAAATTAAGATACACTCAGTGTTTACAAAATAAAAGTGTTGATAAGCTGTAACAGTTTTTTTTAGCATTCCACTGTATATTTTGCTTAATGATGGCTTCATTTCATATCAATATTAGAGGCAGAAAAGAACTATAGAATGTGCTAAAATTTTAAGTGGTAATATCCCAAGGAGACAGAATTCTTCAAGCTAATTCTTATATTATGTTATATACTAAGATTTCTTAATAATGGTAACATCAAGGATATGTAAGCTAATGAACTTCAACAGGAAAAAGGTTATATGATTAAGAAAGAAAGAAATTAGTATAGAAATCTTATTTCGGAAGATTTGTTCCGAGCTTAGGTCTGAGTGCATTAAGTGAAAAGTAAACGTTACTGGTGATGGCCCCAAGACAGCAAGACAACAAATATTAATTTACGTGTCACTGGCTTTACGTGGATGATCTAAAGAGCCTTGTCAGCCAGAAAACAAAACTGCATTAGCTACTGAAGATCATCAAGAATTTAATGACATGCAAATATAGACAGATACCAATTTAAACCATGGTGAAAGGACAGCTTGCTGAGAGAATCAAATTCTAGATCAAGCATAAGGAAATACCTTGATTTCTTATAATGGAGAGTTAACTGTATAACAAAAATACACTAAAGAAAATATCAAACATGCAGAGCTATAGGAAAACACTACAAACTCTTATCAGTCTAACTCAATTTAAGCAAAAAATTAAGAAACAATTACTTCAGAAGCTTCCTTCTTATAGTCACATATACAATGGTTATAGACTTGATTATACATTAGAATAATTTTTACCACATATTCTTAAATGAACAGGTAAGAGCCTGAATTTGACTCAAAATTACAAAACAAAAGATTAAAAATATGATGGATTGCCTTTAATCTTCAGTAAAAAGACAAAATTTTATCACTGACACTTGAAAAGGAAAAAACACAGCCTAAATCCACAAAAGATTTAATAACCAATTCAGATAAGATAACAAATATATATAGTTTCATGGTACTTATTCAATCAATTTACCCAAGTTAGGGAATATTTAGTAAGAGTAAAAATACATGATATTAGAGCCGTACAGAATAACAAATCTCTCCCTCAAATTGATATTACCTTAGTTTTATATAACATATTGATGCAGCATTTACATAAAGAAAAATATATTTGTAAACCCTACATAGAAAACGTTTCTACACAAACAAAGCCTGTTGAAAGAAAAGTAGAGCACTAAAATTCATTTAAATAAAGCCAATTTTTACCTTAACAGACTGAGGGCAGGGGGTACAACCAACTGCTCTACGATTTTTCCTTTATTCAGTAACTGATGCTTTTATGTAGTCACCATAAAACCTGGAAACTTTCATCTCTAAAAAAAGATTACTGAAATGTTATTGAGTCAATCAGCATCCTATTTATCTGTGAGTTACCAAAAAAAACAAAAAGAAAATACCAATCAGGGCATTTCTTTTTTCAACAGCTTCATAAGAAGATTTACATTATGAGCAACCTTAAATCCTCTAGGGGAGGAGGCAAGATAAACATTAAGGAAGAAGGTAAGCCATTATACATATACAAATAGAATAATCCAGAAGACTTAACTTCTTGAAGAATATACTAGTTCATTTCCTAAAATACTTCGAGTCTCTTCTCTAATAATTGACTTAAAAAGCAGCATCCCAAAGCAGAACTCTTCAATTTTCTGGGACTACCACACTTCTTGCCACCCCAACCCTCCCCTAATTATGCTATAGAGTTAGCTGAACATCAACCATTCATTCCAAAGCAGAGCAATGAAAGGAAGCATAGCCTAGTAAGTGACCCAAAAGATCAAATGGATATTAAGAAAGCAGTACACTGCAAACTACTCTTAGACCTATGCAGAAAACCAGCATCAGTTTATAACAAACTTTCCAACCGGTAAACGGTACACATCACCAGCCAATGAGAAACCTATAAGGATGAGCTTATCTAAAACACTAAAAATCTGAGTGGAAAAAAGCAGAATTCACTGTCCACCTTTCCATGAGTCAATTTAAATTTCCTAAAACCACAAGCCAACTTCCAAATATTCAGCAAATGTTGCATTTATCGTCAGCATCCACGTGCATTTGCATGCACGCACACAGACAAACACACACGCTTCACCAAACTGTGGATTATCTGCTGAAGAGAAAAGTTTACAGCATAAAACAGAGTCCATTACCTTTTTCATTCCTTTAAAAACCAAATAACTAGACAATAAATATTTCAGTGTAACTAAAAAAATGACCACAGTAAATTTTACGCACCTCCCACCATAGAAATAAAATCTGTAAAAATTATAGTTTCAAGTACATGTGCATCAGATGCAAAGATATTATATATCATGTAGCCTCTACTTACCTTCTACTCTAAGGCCATATGTAACTTAGAAATGGGTATGTCACATATAACATTCTTCACAAATGCTGGTTCTCAAATGTTTAGCAACAATATGATAAATCTTATTTAATGTAAACATATTTGAAATTCAAATTACAATCATGGCTAGTTTGAACACTATCTCTTAATAGAGATTAAGCAATAACAATAGTTCTTTAAGTCAACATATTTTAACAAGAAAATAAATATAAAAATTTGTTTGCACACATATATTCTTTTAATTTATAAGGAATTCATTTTAATTTAAATGAGGTTGCCTATGGGAGGAAAAAGGAAAATTAAGCACAGATGAACTATTAAAGGAAATTAACATGTAACCTGTAACTCAGCTACTACCATAGTCAACAGGCCCAATACAGTGATTTGCTAATGGAAACACTTAGAAGCTATATTTTGCAATTCTAAATTAAAGTACTTTCTTTTGAGTAAAAAAAGATTAAGTCATTTCTCATGACATAAAGTCTCTGAAGAAATTCAAACTACCACTAGACACTTTATCTCATCATTTATATTATTTGCCAAATGGGAATTTCCTTTCCATTTAACTCTTATATAGATATCTCTGTTCTGAATCACTACCAGGAAGCACCATGTTATGCAAAGCACAACTGTACAACAGTAACATCTTTCTGCCACAAAACCTATCAGCCAAATAAAGGCTTCCAACTGGATTCAGAGATACCTACAACATTGGACATGGAGAGACCTACTAATGAAATAGACTTTTTCAGAACTACACAGCTCCTTTAAGAAGGAAATGCTCAAAAATTAATAAATCACAAATACATCTGAAATCTAGAAACTTGTCCCCCAAGTCTTAATACAAAGTACAATAAACAAAAGCAAATGCTAATTTTAGAAATCCGTAACTCATTGCATTTCCAAATCAATTAACTGTCTTACTGGTAAACTTGATGGTCTTTCTTGTTGTATTAAGTTCAAGTCTTCATGGTTAGGTTTTCCAGAAGCCAGAGGAGGTTGAGACCTAGTTCCATAGCCTTCCTGAGACATATCCTAAACAAACACAAATATAAAGAAATATCTCAATGAATTATAAGCTTCTTTGGTAATTAAGATGAAGCAAAGGCTTATCACAAAGTATCAACTTATGTTACTTTAAGCAGACATATACATGTAATTATCACTTCTGTAACACTTTCTCAGAAGCAAAAATAAAATACCCAAGAAGGCAGCATATCATCAAGAGCAAAAACATGTATAATTAACAATTAAATATATTATGTGACCATACAAACTAAAGACTGTATTTGAGTTTTGCAGGAAGGTGATAGTCAGTAAAAGATGGGAAAGAAAGCTAGCAATAACTAAACTCTTAGAGCAAACCAAAAGTTCATATTATTAATTTTTATTTTGGTTGAATTGCCTTTAATATTACCTTGAAACTGTTAAAATAATCAATGAAAACTTTATTATCACCTGACTTTTAAGATGTCCTCTCAATAACCCATAGAACAACAGTTAAGCTGACAGTATCCTGAGGTTTCTACAAGACCAATAAACACTCATATATAGAATTCCATACATTCACATAGCATAGTTATCAAAGAACCATAATAAAGCATGAAACAGTAGTGGGGAAGAAAACACACTCAAAATCTACTGAAGTACAGAAACTTATTATTAACATGGCCTTTCTGGCATCCTCTTGAATACTTTTCCAGAAAGAATTCTGCATGATTTAATAGTATGCTGAAATAATATTATACAAACCAAATATCACACCAAACTTACTGGATGTCAGCTCTCTAGTTGTTTAACTATGTACACTTAGTTACTAAACATTCTAGGCCCATTTACACCTGAAGTCAAATAGCAGGACAGAAAGTAAAATGCTTATTATAGCATTTCTTAATTGGCACTGTAAGTTGAAGAACCAGTTTCTGATAGGGAAGAAAAAAAAAGAACGGAAAATATCACTTGAAAATAAAATTCTCTTCTTTTCCCTGTCAGTTTAAATACATATTAGAATTAAAGAAACATTTTATATATAAGTTTTACTTCCCCTGTTAAATTTTCAAAATACCACTTTAGAAATTAATGGTAATGAGTTGAAACCCTATAAAAAGCTTCTGTTGCCCCACCCCTTTCTCATACAGTATACACTTGAACTTACACAGCTTCTGAAGCCAAGAAACTTTGGACCAACAGCTGGTACTAAAAGTACACAAGCTGTACAAACCAGACTTACCTAGCAAAGTTTTGGTTCAGACTGCCTTTAAAGAGGCTCTGAGGTAAAGAGCATGCCAACAATATAGCATTTCCCAACCAACTCCTTTTCCCTATATACACAACAGGTCAAGACATCTAGTAGTGCAGAATGCCCTACACTTTTGGAAGAAATTACACCCAGTTGTCCAGGCTTTTATCTGGTAACATTTAGGTGAAGTCTCCAGCACATGCAATCGGAGAATATTTAAAACAGTAGCTCTTCAATCAGGCTGCTGGTAGACGGTAACAACTGGGCTGTGGGGGACAAAAGCCAAGGTTGAAAGATGATTACCACTCATACACACACACACTCCACTTGCTTCTGGACCCCAGACTTTGATTTGTTACACAGACTTCCAACTGCATGTCCTGCAGGTTCCTTTATATTAAGAGCAAAGATTTCAAAACCAGGCAGGGCACAAGGCCTCCATTCAGGGACCTTCACCCTTTACAAAAACCCCAAGGCGGCACAAGACAGCCTCACAATGGGCAAACAAATGAGCAGATCCCCACCTGTGGCTCAAACACACACGTGTGCACACGATTTATGGGTAGTGGTTAGACACTCATTTTAGTAAACTGTTAATAAAGAGAAATGGGCAGGCTCACATGCCCTGTGCTAATAAGTCTTTTAAATTTCTTTTTATTTTCTCTTTGCAGCTAAATGAACTGATTTCTAAACAACTTGGAAAAGATTACTGCAACTACAGTAAACACACATTTTAAATCGGGTACTAGCCCCTCTAAAATAAGCAACGCTGAATAGACTATGAAAGACATCAGAAAATTTCACTATGACTCTACATTTCACTTTTTAAGGCTTAAAAGTTTAAAATAATTAGATTTCACAAAAGTCTCAAACACTATTCCTAACCACAAGAGGCTCTCAATTATTAAATATAGACGGAAATACAACAAAAACAAAATTTAGTGAGAATCACTGAAAATGGAACATGTTCTGCTTCAATTTATGTTTGAACATAAGGATTAATTTAATTGAGAGAACATCCAGAAAAGGTACCACATTTTACCCTAAAACAATCATCCATATATAACTTACACTGGGACTATAAAGTCTACATTTGGCAGCTTTAATAAAGACAAAAAAGTTACATCTCTTAACAAACCTGAGCTTTTTCCTCTTCAGAGCTATATTTATTTTCTGGTAGGTACTTATTTTCATCTCAGGAAGAGTAAGTAGGAATAAGTAATTTAACAGACAACATGAAGGCAATGTCACTATCAGAAAATAAATACATCCAGCACTGTATTTTATAAACTAATAACAACAGAGAACAGCCTTTATGCTTAACATATCACTGCAATCTCGGTTATTCACACATTTAAACCACTGCACACAAGCTTACACATAAGTTCACACATAGACTGTGACTGTGACAATACACAACTGTGACTCTTTAAGAGAATACCACACTATAATACTAGAGCACAAAGGAGCCACACAAGGAAGTGTGGACTACCCTTCCAGAGTCCTTTATCAGTATTATTTTTCTTCATCTCACCCACAAGCTTTTCACTATTGACAGATTCTGGCTTTAACCTTCTTCATGTTATAGATCAAAGGTAAAACAGAGACTCACAAACCAGCAAAGGTGTGAAAGGAGCTTGGGACAGGGGCATGTACACATGTGTTTCAAAAGTTTTCACGTTAGGTGTTACTTTTACCACGTGAAAGTGAAAGCGCTCAGTCGTGTCCAACTCTTTGCGACCCGTGGACTGTAGTCCACCAGGCTCCTCCATCCATGGGATTCTCCAGGCAAGAATACTGGAGTGGGTTGCCATGTCTAAACATTAATTATCTTGTATCACAACAAATGGTGGAAAATTCTTAAAAGAGATGGGGATACCAAAGCACTCAATCTGCCTCCTGTGAAACCTATATGTAGGTCAAGGAGCAACCGTTAGAACTAGACATGGAACAACAGACAGGTTCCAAATTGGGAAAGGAGTGTGTCAAGGCTGTTTATTGTCACCGTGTTTATTTAACTTATATGCAAAATACATCATGCAAAATGCAGCGCTGGATGAACAACAAGCTGGAATCAAGATTGCCAGGAGAAATATCAATAACCTCAGATATGCAGATGACACCACTCTTACAGCAGAAAGCGAAGAGGAACTAGGGAGCCTCTTGATGAAAGTGAAAGAAGAGAGTGAAAAAGTTGGGTTAAAACTCAACATTCAGAAAACTAAAATCTTGGCATCCAGTCCCATCACTTCACGGCAAATAGATGGAGAAACAATGCTCCAAAATGACTGCAGATGATGACTGCAGCCAGGAAAGATGCGTGTTCCTTGGAAGAAAAGCTATGACCAACCTAGACAGCATATTAAAAAGCAGACATTAATCTGCTGACAAAGGTCCATCTAGTCAAAGCCATGATTTTTCCAGTAGTCATGTATGAATGTAAGAGTTAGACAGTAAAAAAAGCTGAGCACCAAGAACTAATGCTTTTGAACTGTGGTGTTGAAGAAGACTCTTGGATGGTCCCTTGGACTGCAAGCAGTGCAAACCAATCAATCCTAAAGGAAATCAGTCCTGAATATTCACTGAAAGGACTGATGCTGAAGCTGAAGCTCCAGTACTTTGGCCACCTGATACGAAGAGCTGACTGATTGAAAAGACCCTGATGCTGGGAAAGATTGAAGGCAGGAGGAGAAGGGGACAACAGAGGATGAGATGGTTGGATGGCATCACAGACTCAATGGACATGAGTTTCAGCAAGCTCTGGAAGATGGTGAAGGACAGGGAAGCGCATGCTTCCTGGTGCGGCAAAAAGTCGGAAATGACTGAGCGACTGAACGACGACAACAAAACATTTAGTAAACATCTTGTAGGGACTACTCCCCTTGCCGGGTGCCTAACATCTCACAGTGTGAAGCGTGACCAGGAAGGAAACAGCAGTTATACTGTGTTATTGTGAGGAGGGATGAGACCAAAACTGTCACCTAGCTCTGGTATAACGGCCAAGAGCAGGAGTACTTCTGTTTCCTTCTATAATGAAATTCATTAAGTACCGATGGCAATACGAGACTATGAAGAGAATGTGGAATAAAATGTCAAGGACACTTTAAAAAATTCAAAACAGAAAAATAATCCCATGGCATGTATGACCTCAAAAGATACAAAGATACAAAGAAAAGAAAGTTGTCCTCCTACTTTCCAGGAGTCCCTTGAAAAAGTTCCTGTTAACAGGCTGTTATTTATTGTTCCAAATTGTTCAAGGCACAACCAAGTATGAAGTGAATTTAAAACCCTTTATCTTTCAAAACAACTGAGCGGATTTGTTCTGTAAAGTCTGCGCTGTGGTCCCGTAACAAGAGATGTAATATATCTCCTTCTATATCTGCACCTAAATATCTATTCTTTTTCTTTTGCTACACAGTATCGTATTAATTCTGTGATTTATTTAACCAGTCCCCTTATTGATGGACATTTAGGCTGTCCCCAGTCTTTCTCTACTTATTGCAGCATTATAATAAACATCCTTGTGCATACAACTTCAGGTGAAATACTTCTGCGGCATCAATCTCCATCAGTTTCCCTGGAGGCTCAGTGGTAAAGAATCCACCTGCCAATGCAGAAAATTCAGGAGACGCTGATTTAATCCCTGAGTCAGGAAGATTCCCTGCAGGCGGATATGACAAGCCACTCCAGTATTCCTGCTTGGAAAACCCCATGGACAAAGGAGCCTGGGAGACTGCAGTCTATGGGGTCACAAGAGAGATGGACACAACTTAGCCACTAAACAACAACAACGTAAGTCTCCACAAGGGGGATATCTGTCAAAAGGCTGGCACATTTAAAATTGTTATGGAGGCTAGCAAAGTGCATCACAATATGCCTAATCTCAGTACAGAAAGCAGCAAACACACCAGGAGAGAGGTGGGAGGACTGGTCATCGGCATTCATTTGCTCGGTTGTGTTCCATTCTTTGTGAACCAATGAACTGTAGCACTCCAGGCTTTTCTGTCCTTAACCATCTCCCAAAGCTTGCTCAAACCATGTCCATTGAGTTGGTGATGCCATCCAACCATCTCATCCTCTGGCATCCCCTTTTCCTCCTGCCCTGAATCTTTCCCAGCATCAGGGTCTTTTCTAGGGAGTCAGCTCATTGCATCAGGTGGCCAAAAGTACTGGAGCTTGTTTCAACATCAGTCCTTCCAATGAATATTCAGGGTCGATTTCCTTTAGGAGTGACTGGTGTGATTTCCTTGCAATGCAAGGGACTCTCAAGAGTTTTCTCCAACACCATAGTTCGAAACATCAGTTCTTCAGCCCTCAGCCTTCTTTATGGTCCAAATCTCACATCCGTACACTACTACTACAAAAACTATAGCTTTGACTATACAGACCATCATTGGCAAGGTGATGTGTCTGCTTTTTAATATGCTGTTTAGGTTTGTCATTGTTTTTCTTCCAAGGAGCAAGTGTCTTTTAATTTCATGGCTGCAGTCATCATGGGCTTTCCAGGTGGCACTAGTGTTTAAGGAACCTGCCTGCCAATGCAGGAGACCTAAGAAACACGGGTTTGATCCCCGGGTATAGAAGATTCCCTGGAGGAGGGGCATGGCAACCCACTCCAATATTCTTGCCTGGAGAATCCCATAGACAAAAGACCTTGGTGGGTGACAGTTAAGAGGGCCACAAAGAGTCGGACTGTGGCTGAACACTGAAGTGACTCGGCACACACGCACGCAGTCACTGTCCAGAGTAATTTTAGAGCTGAGGAAGATAAAACCTATTACTGCTTCCACTTTTTCTCCCTCTATTTTCCAGGAAGTTATGGGACTTGATGCCATGATCTCTTAAGTTTTCTGAATGTTGAGTTTTAAGCCAGCTTTTTCACTCTTCACTGTCTCCCTCATCAAGAGACCCTTTAGCTTCTCTTCACCTTCTGCCATCAGAGTGGTATCACCTGCAAATCTGAGGTTGTTGACATTTCTCCTGGCAATCTTGATCCCACCTTGTGATTGATCCAGCCCAGCATTTCCATGATACACTCTGCACGGAAGTTAAATAAGCAGGATGACAATACACAGCCTTGTAGTACTCCTTTCCCAGTTTTGAACCATCCATTGTTCGATGGCCAGTTCTAACAACTGCTTCTTGACCTGCATACAGGTTTCTCAGGAGACAGGTAAGGTGATCTGGTATTCCCAGCTCTTTAAGAATTTTCTACAGTTTGTTGTGATAAACATAGTCAAAGGCTTTAGAGTAGTCAATGAAGTATAAGTAGATATTTTTCTTGAATTCTCTTGCTTTCTCTATGATCCAACAAATGTTGGCAATTTGATCTCTGGTTCCTCTGCCTTTTCTAAATTCAGCTTGAACATCTGCAAGTTCTTGGTTCATGTCCTGCTGAAGCTTAGTTTGAAGATTTTTAGCATTACCATGCTAGCATGTGAAATGAACACAGTCACACGCTAGTTAGAACATTCTTTGGCACTGCCCTTCTTTGGGACTGGAATGAGAATTGACCTTTTCTAGTCCTATGGCCACTGATGAGTTTTCCAAATTTGCTGACATATTGAGTGAAGCACTTTCACAGCATCATCTATTAGGATTTTAAATAACTCAGCTGGAACTCCATCACCTCTACTAGCTTTGTTTGTAGTGTTGCTTCCAAAGGCCCACTTGACTTCACCCTCCAGGATGTCTGGCTCCAGATAAGTGACCACACCATGATGGTAATCTGGGTCTTTAATATAGTCCTTCTGTGTATTCTTGCCATCTCTTCTTAATTTCTTTTGCTTCTGTTAGGTCCTTACAGTTTCTGTCCTTTATCATGCCCATCTTTGTACAAAATGTTCCCTTGGTATCTTCAATTTTGTTGCAGATATCTCTAGTCTTTCCAATTCTATCTTTTCCTCTATTTCTCTGCATTGTTCACTTAAGAAGGCCTTCTTATATCTCCTTGCTATTCTCTGGAATTTTGCATTCAGTTGAATATATCTTTCCCTTTCTCCCTTGCAGGTAGATAAATTTAAAATATCCTTTCCAAAAAGAAAGCAATGTAAACCTATAAAGTATCCACTTCAAGAATGGTGCAATCAACCACCCCCTTGCCTCCTCAGGAACACCCTAACGGAAAGATTAATAACTAGGACAGATGACATTTCAGGCAGGGCTCTATGATAGGTACTGTGCCCAGTCCACCTTTACAATAACCCAGGAGAGAGGCCCTATTAACAATCATATTGTTTTTCACCACGAGGAAACAAAACCTTAAGCAATTTGCACAGCTAGTGTCTGAGCACACTGCTAGTATCTCAATATGATGGACTAATCTTCCTTTCTCCCCTAATTGCACTCTACAAACAACTGGAAGCTTCAAGTACTATCCTAAGGATTGGATGTAATCTTAACTTTTTAAAGATATTATCCTAGGCTTCCACTTATTCTCCTACATTACCTTTTCAAAAAGTATTAATCTTAAGCATTTTATATGTGGAACACTTCCAAAATATTAAATTATAATATTATGAAAAGAAATGTTAACATTTCAAACTCCCCACAAATCTGAATACAAAGCCACTCAATGTATGACTCATTATCATCAAGTAGTTGTTTAAGGTCCACAGGCTGATGGAAAGCAAGGTAAAAGACCCATTTGCCTCCTCAGGTTATGTTTAATGGTCTTCTGCTGGTTCCTCTCTTTCACCCAAAGACTCCATGTTGACCCTTGGATGGTGATGATTCTTGAATCTCTACTTCAAGTCCCCTGTATTTTTACTGTATTTTGAAGGAGTCTCTTGTGCTCACATCAAGGGACATCATCACTCTCCTAACTGTCCTCCTCAACTCTTGACACCCTTCCTTCAGGTTATCACCTGGTCAAGGGTGTTCCCATCCACATGGGACTTCTCAGAGCCATCCCACATTCCTTACCGCCTTCATGACTGAAGCACCTGTGCCACATGAGCAACCCTAAAGTCACTGTCAGCTCCATCCCCTTCATCCTCCCTCCAGCTGCCAGCCCCTTTGCGCGACATTCACTACACCAGGAGAGCCAGCTTGCAAAAATGCAAACGACCACGGTGTGCTGATGTGTGGAGAGGCCTCCTCTATGATGCCTAAAGAATGAGGCCTACAGTCCTTAGTCTGGTAGAGAAAAGCCCGTCAGCCTCCAGCTGCCCCCACAGTGTCATCTCCGCCTTCCTTGGGGCCCACAGCAAGTCCTCAGCTTCACCCACTGGCTTGCTCAGAGGCTCCCATGAGGCCACCTGTCTACACATGCAACACTCTTGGTCCCGGTGGACGCTCTTCCAGCTGTGTCTGCAAAGCATCGTTGTCTTCAAGATCCTGCCAGAACTTAATTCTTCCATTCCCCCAAACAACTACCTCACAACAACTTCTTATGTACTCTTAAAATACAGCATTTTAAATGAGTTATCTGTATATCTCCTGACCTGGACTCTTACTTTCTCTTGGGTTCCCAGCACTGACCACTGACAGGCACTCAAAAGCCTGGGGAATTACTGACTGAATGCCTTCTAAGAGCTTACATTTAGAATCAGACACAGCAATACAAAAATGAATGTATGAGGACAAACATAAAACTGAACAAAACTTGGGCTCATATCCAAGAATATCTATCATGTTAACAGCTACACTGCCTGGTAGCATGTGCTATATAAAACACATTTTGCTATTTGTTACTGGCAGTCTTAAGGCAAAAAGATGACTACAAAAAAATGTAGTAAAAATACTGGAAATTAAGAGGCACGGAGGGAAAAGACTATCATGAGTATCAGTGGTGCCACCAAAAATGGGAAAAAATCAAGACATCCTTTACCTCCTAATGAACAAAACTGCAATGAAATATTTTTGCAGGAAATTAAAAAAACTTGATAATGAACTCACTAAGGGGTTTCCAGGTGGCACAGTGGTAAAGAAACTGCTTGCCAATGCAGGAGGCACAAAAGACATGGGTTCGATCCCTGGGTTGGGAAGATCCCCTAGAGAAGGAAACAGCAACCAGCTCCAGTATTCTTGCTTTGAAAATTCCATGGACAGAGGAGCCTGGTAGGCTTACAGTCCATGGGGTCACAAACGGTTGGGCACACTGAGTGTCTGAGTGTGCACACAGGTGCTTGATAAAGCCCTGTATTTCTATCGATTTAAGGAAATTAAAAAGGACCAAAAGATATATTAAACCATAGCTAATCAATCAGCAAATCTCAAACTGTAGGAACTTCTACTAGAAAAAAGACCTAGTTTCTTCAACGAATAAATTATAACAGTAAAAAGGAAAGGAGAGAGGGAAAGAGAAAAGGAGAGATTGAGAGGAAAACAACAGATATGAAAAGGTATTAAAATAAAGATTTTATTTCAATCTTGATTCAAACTACCCATAATGTAAATAAAACAAAAACACTTAATCTATTTATGTTCAGTTCAGTTGCTCAGTCGTGTTTGACTCTTTGCGACCTCATGGACTGCAGCACACCAGGCCTCCCTGTCCATCACTAACTCCCAGAGCTTGCTCAAACTCATGTCCATTGAGTCAGTGATGCCATCCAGCCATCTCATCCTCTGTCGTCCCCTTCTCCTCCTGCCTTCAATCTTTCCCAGCATCAGGGTCTTTTTCAACAAGTCAGTTCTTCGAATCCGGTTGCCAAAGTATTGGAGCTTCAGCTACAGCATCAGTCCTTCCAATGAACATTCAGGACTGATTTCCTTTAGGATGGACTGGTTTGACCTCCTTGCAGTCCAAGGGACTCTCAAGAGTCTTCTCCAGCACCACAGTTCAAAAGCATCAATTCTTTGGCGCTCAGCTTTCCTTATGGTCCGACTCTCACATCCACAAGTGACTACTGGAAAAACCATAGATTTGACTATTTATGAAACTACTGGAAATTTGAGTATTGGATAATTGGTATGAAAAAATATTTTTTAAATGTAATAACTATATTATGTTTCTCTTTTTTTAGATAAAACTATATGCTGAAATATTGACAGATTAACTGATACAATATCTGGGATTTACTTCAAAATAATATTGAGGGCAGGGGTTTGGGGGTAAAGGAAGAAAAAGTTTACATACAACAAAACTAGCCATGCTGCTGCTACTGCTAAGTCGATTCAGTCGTGTCCGACTCTGTGCGATCCCAGAGACGGCAGCCCACCAGGCTCCCCGTCCCTGGGATTCTCCAGGCAAGAACACTGGAGTGGGTTGCCATTTCCTTCTCCAATGCATGAAAGTGAAAAGTCAAAGTGAAGTCGCTCAATCGTGTCCGACTCCTAGCAACCTCATGGACTGCAGCCTACCAGGCTCCTCCGTCCATGGAATTCTCCAGGCAAGAGTACTGGAGTGGGGTCCCACTGCCTTCTCGGAAACTAGCCATATAATTATTGAAATGTGAGTGACGGGTTCATGGGGCCCATTATACTTTCATCTACTTCTGTTCATTGTTTGAAAATGTCCATTGAAAGAAAAATGGAAATAATGGTACGAAAGACAAATTCAGGAGTCCAGCATTGGGGTGAGACTGTGGTGCTGATACTGGATTTCACCTGAAAAACTTACAGTCTTTCTGACTATAACTTCTGAATTGGTCCCTTGCCTTCAGCCCTCAGCCTCCAAAAAAGCCCATTATGCACTGAGCATTTAATCTTTCAGTTTCTTTATTTTTTAAGTTTTTATTATTAAACAATATTGTAATAGTTTCAGTGAACAAGGAAGGGGCTCAGCCATACATATATGTGTATCCATTCTCTTCCAAACTTCCCTCCCATCCAAGCTGCCATATAATATTGAGCAGAGTTCCACGTGCTATACAGTAGGTCCTTGCTGGTAATCCATTTTAAATATAGCACTGTGTACATGTCCATCCCAAACCCCCTAACTATCCCTTCCATCCCTTCCACACCTCCGTCCTTCCCCAGGACAACCACAGTTTGTTCTCTGAGAGTCTGTTTCTGTATTTTAAGTTAAGTTCATTTGTATCATTTATTTTTAGACTACACAATATAAGTGATGTCACTGGATATTTCTCCTTCTCTGATATCCTTGTTTCTTAACCCATTTTATCTGTAATATATTTGCTGCACTATTTAATCCTAACACTTAACTGTCTTAAAAAAAAAAAAAAAAAAACTCTCTATAATCTTAACCAAGTTAACCTTGCCAGTTTCATCTTCCCCCAGTTTTACCTTCCCCAGGTAAAACCCTCCTTACTTCTGACTTAGTGACCCTTTCTGGACCTCACCTACTGATCAAGCTGTCCTCCTTGCCTAAGTCTAATAATGCTCTCCACTAACTCTGGCCCACCCTCTTAAAGGCCCAGTTTCCAATTTCACTGACTCCAAGATGCCTTTTCCAGCCACAAATCTCGCCAAAGACCATGAGCACTTGAGTTAAACCCACCCAAGCTCAAATTTCAATCTAGACTCCTCACTAGCTGTGCAACCTGAAAAAACTCCTGAGTTCAGTTTCCTACTCTGGAAACTGGACTGGACTGAGTGAAGCTGAGGAGGCTCAGGGAAGAGTATACAGGATACAGCTTGTATAGTTTAGGCACACAATACTTCAGGAATAGGAACTGAATGGTTTTGTGTTTTTTTTAACATACCATGACTGGTTATGTTTTAGAATAATGATAAGTGACTTTAATTCTAAGTCCATATCAATATTTTCCCCTGCATCTTCCTTTATCCTTGCTCCAAAAATCTTTTATATTAGATTTAAAAAATCATAGGTCCAAAGTTGAAAGGGTTTTTCACTGCTACTGATTTCATAGGCTTATAAGACTCTAAGCTTATATTAAAACCTTATTATCTGTAATATACTATATTTACTGATGACTCCGAAGGCTAGATTTAGAATATCATTTATTTTCTATTAATTTAAATGAATAATTATTTCATTTTAAAAACTTTTTTAAAAGGAACAGGCTTGTCCAAACTGCTTTATAATATTTTCTGATGAGTCTCATTCAGTTCAGTTCAGTCGCTCAGTCGTGTCTGACTCTTTGCAACCTCCTGGACTGCAGCACACCAGGCCTCCCTGTCCATCACCAATGCCCAGAGTTTACTCAAAATTTCCATCGAGTTAGTGATGCCATCCAACCATCTCCTCCTCTGTTGTCCCCTTCTCCTCCTACCTTCAATCTTTCCCAGCATCAGGATCTTTTAAAATAAGTCAGTTCTTCACATCACGTGGCCAAATTATTGGAGTTTCAGCCTCAGCACCAGTCCTTCCAGTGAATATTCAGGACTGATTTCCTTAGGATTGACTGGTTTGATCTCTTTGCAGTCCAAGGAATCTCAAGAGTCTCCTCCAACACCACAGTTCAAAAGCATCAATTTTTCAGCACTCAGCTTTCTTTATAGTCCAACTCTCACATCCAAACATGACTACTAGAAAAACCATAGCCTTGACGAGACAGACCTTTGTTGGCAAAGCAATATCTCTGCTTTTTAACATGCTGGAATCATGCTAAAGCAAACATGCTCTCTAGGTTGGTCATAACTTTTCTCCCAAGGAGTACACATCTTTTAATTTCATGGCTGCAGTCACCATCTGCAGGGATCTTGAAACCCGAGAAAATAAAGTCTGTCACTGTTTCCACTGTTTCCCCATCTATTTGCCATGAAGTGATGGGACCAGATGCCATGATCTTCGTTTTCTGAATGTTAAGCTTTAAGCCAACTTTTTAACTCTCCTCTTTCACTTTCATCAAGAGGCTCTTTAGTTCTTCTTCGCTTTCTGTCCTAAGGGTGGTGTCATCTGCATATCTGAGGTTACCTTGATTCCGGTTTGTGCTTCATCCAGCCCAGTGTTTCTCATGATGTACTCTACACAGAAGTTAAATAAGCAGGTTGACAATATACAGCCTTGATGTACTCCTTTCCCTATTTGGAACCAGGCCATTGTTCCATGTCCAGTTCTAACTGTTGATTCATGACCTGTATACAGATTTCTCAAGAGGCAGGTTCAGGTGGTCTGGTATTCCCATGTCTTTAAGAATTTTCCATAGTTTGTCGTGATCCACACCATCAAAGGCTTTGGCATATTCAATAAAGCAGAAATAGATGTTTTTTCTGGAACTCTCTTGCTTTTCCCATGATCCAGCGGATGTTGGCAATTTGATCTCTGGTTCCTCTGCCTTTTCTAAATCCAGCTTGAACATCTGGAAGTTCACAGTTCACATAATGTTGAAGCCTGGCTTGGAGAATTTTGAGCATTACTTTACTAGCGTGTGAGATCAGTGCAATTGTGCGGTAGTTTGAGCATTCTTTGGCACTGCCTTTCTTTGGGATTGGAATGAAAACTGACCTTTCCAGTGCTGTGGCCACTGCTGAGTTTTCCAAATTTGCTGGCATATTGAGTGCAGCACTTTCACAGCATCATCTTTCAGGATTTGAAATAGCTCAACTGGGATTCTATCACCTCCACTAAGTTCATAGTGATGCTTTCTAAGGCCCACTTGAGTTCACATTCCAGGATATCTGGCTCTAGGTGAGGGATCACCCCATCGTGATTATCTGCATCATGAAGATCTTTTTTGTACAGTTCTTCTGTGTATTGTTGCCACCTCTTCTTAGTATCTTCTGCTTCTGTTAGGTCCATACCTTTTCTGTCCTTTATTGTCCTATATTCTTTGCATGAAATGTTCCCTTGGTATCTCTAATTTTCTTGAAGAGATCTCTAGTCTTTTCCATTCAATTGTTTTCCTCTATTTCTTTGCACTGATCACTTTCTTACCTCTCCTTGCTATTCTCTGGAAATCTGCATTCAAATGGGTGTATCTTTCCTTTTCTTCTTTGCTTTTCGCTTCGCTTCTTTTCTCAGCTATTTGTAAGGCCTCCTCAGACAACCATTTTGCTTTTTTGCATTTCTTTTTCTTGGGGATGGTCTTTATGTCTGTCTCCTGTACAATGTCACAAACCTCCGTCCATAGTTCTTCAGGCACTCTGTCTATCAGATCTAATCCCCTGAATCTATTTCTCACTTCCACTATATAATTGTAAGGGATTTGATTTATAGATAATAGATCCTCATTACAATTGAGCCCTGCCATCAACAAGAACGTTACTACAACACAGGACCTACCAGTGCTCCTGAGGCGGCAGCTGCCCCTACGCCTGCAGTGAAGAGGACCCTGAGAGGACTGGAGATTAGAGAGAGGCCCGCCAGTGAGAGCAGCTGCCTCCTCTATGTTAATCAAGTTAGGACCCTGGAGGCCACTACTCTGGCATTCAACTTAAGAAAATCCTTTCTTGTATTCTATTTTTTGCAAGAACTTCTTCCTAAACTAACAAGGGGTCAAGAGGGAAAAGGGAAGCTACATGGTTGCCTAAATTTCACCTCTCCTAAAATACTGAAGAGAAATATGAAGATACTCAAAAGCTAAGGACTAAAGTAACTAAGATTTTTATTAGATTGATTTACTTTCTTAAACTCACAAAGCAAATGAGCCACAGTAAATATTTGGGTGTGCTTTTTATAGAGAGTAACAGTATATGTAATAATAATAATAATACACACAGCAAAAAGAAAACCCAGTTTTATAACTTACCATTTGAAGAATCCCCTTATCCATAAAACCAAGATATAGGAACTGTCTCCAAAAGTCATACTTAGGATTAAAGAAGAGACTA